>NC_140272.1:8705141-8775141 GCF_964030765.1 Micromesistius poutassou
CCCCCTCGGACCCTCCGCCATTCAGGTGCTCGGTGGGGCCCTCGAGTGCTCGCTGGCTTATTCCATTCCCCCCCCCCCCCCTCCCTTCACAGGGAGCCCCTCCCCTCGCGGCTCAGGAGAACTCCCGCTCCCCAGCGCTGGGCCCACACTGCGTTTCTCCGCTCCTCCTCCGCGCTCCAGCCGCTCTTTGTCAGCAGAACGGCTCACTTTTCCCCGGGCCCTGCAGGCGGCGCGTTCTGTGGCTGTTTTTTCCCTCCTTATGGCTCTCACCTTCAAGCCTTTCTCTGGCTCTTTGTTTCCCCGGGGCCCGGCGGCGGGGCCCGGCGGCACGGCCCCCACTGTTTGGCCCCCCCTCACACCGCTACAACCAGACGATACACACGCACCCCACGCCTTTCATCTGGAAGGAAACACACATCTCAGCATAACGCCGCGCTCCGCCGCTTTGTGCAAGAGAAACAACAAAGGAGATGAATGGCAAAGAAAGTTGAACTTGACAGGTTCTCCTCCTCTGGCTCCTCCTCCTCCTCCTCCTCTGGCTCCTCCCAGGGCCGCGGTGATTCAGGGAGAGACGCAGAGCTGCCACTCAACGCCCGCTGGGACGATCAGACCCGTGAGGGTCAACCCTGACACTCAAGTCCTGTTCTGCCCAGTGCCCTTCGGCCAGGCACCTCCGACCTAGCCAAGCCTCCTCACAAACTAGATGAGGAAGAGGGGGAGGAGGAGGAAGAGGAGGGAGAGGAGGGGGAGGAGGAAGAGGAGGAGTAGGAGGAGGGAGAGGAGGAGGAGGAGGAGGGGGAGAGAAGAGGAAGAGTAGGAGGAGGGAGAGGAGGAGGAGGAGGAGAGGAGGAAGAGGAGGAGTAAGAGGAGGGAGAGGAGGAGGGGGATGAAGAGGAAGGAGAGGAGGAGGATGGACAGCAGGAGGGAGAGGAAGGAGAAGGAGGAAGATGGATAGGAGGAGGAGAAGAGCAAGAGGAAGAGGAGGAAGAGGAGGTGAGGAGGAGGGAGAGGAGGAAGGAGGGGGAGGAGGGAGAGGAGGAGGAGAAGATGAGGAGGAGGAGGGAGATGAAGAGGTACGAGAGGAGGAGAAAATGGTGAGAGAGGAGGGAGAGTAGGAGGAGGAGGAGGAGGGAGACACCAGGGGTAGCCTGGACTCTGGGAGGGTTAAGGTGCTGTATTAGCCTCCTGCTCTCTCCTAATCTCTCATGTGACAAGGTGAGCCTGTAATAATGTATGTGTGTCTGTGTGTGTCTGTGTGTGTGTGCGTGTGTGGACATATAGGGCAGGTCTGGGGGCGTCTGGGAGGGGGGGTGTTCTGAGTGGGTTACTATGGTAATGAAGTGTCGTCATCAATAGGTCCTCTTTGGCCGGCCAGTGAGGATCCCAGTAGGCCTGCGGTGGCTCTGAAAGCAGAGCAGGTAGGATTAGACCGGCCCATTGTCCTAAGTGCATAATGTCTTGCAGTTGGATTTAAAGACCCCCCACCACCATCTCCCTCCACCACCTCACCTCCCACCACCCTTTCAGTGGCCGAAAGGGGGTCTGGTTATTATTGGGCTGAATGTGGCACTGTCAGACGGGAGAAATGTTTCCACAGCATTGATTAAACACTTGGTCTTTTAGTTTGAGTGTGTGTGTGTGTGGTTGTGTGTGTATTTGTGTGCTTCTTCGTATCTGCGTTTGTGTGCGTGCCTGTGATTGCGCTTTGTGTGTCGTGTGCACAAGCTAGTGGGATGGAGAGGCACTGCAGTGAAAGGCATTACATGTAAAGTGTTAAGATTGATGTACATGTATATCTAATGTGGCCTGTGTGTGTGTGTGTGTGTGTGTGTGTGTGTGTGTGTGTGTGTGTGTGTGTGTGTGTGTGTGTTGATGTGCGTGTTTATGTGTGTGTTTGGTGTGTGTGTGTGTGTGTGTGTGTGTGTGTGTGTGTGTGTGTGTGTGTGTTTGTTGTGTGTGTGTGTGTGTGTGTGTGTGTGTTGTGTGTGTGTGTGTGTGTGTGTGTGTGTTGATGTGCGTGTTTATGTGTGTGTGTGTGTGTGTGTGTGTGTGTGTGTGTGTGTGTGGGTGTGTGTGTGTGTGTCTGTGTGTGTTTGTGTGTAGCAGCTAGGGCCTGTTGCTCAGCATTAGTGTCTCTGTTTCAGCAGCCATCATTCCAAGCCTCCGCTAATTGCAGACACAGCTGGCTCTCAGCAGGGTGCGTGCTACACACTACTACTAACGCGGCCCGCTTCACTCACACACACACTTACACACACAAAACACACAAAGCTTCTCGCTGTCTCTCTCTCTCTCTGGAATTTTCATGAGGATAACATTTCATCATTGCGATGAAACTATGTACATGAATTAAATAAGCATCATGGTGTCTAGACACATCAGCACTAGACTTCAGGAAGGTGTTGGTAGAATAAAGAGGGATTAGCCGGACACAAACACAGCCAGCAGCCGAGGGGCGCTGGAGCGCTGGGATTAACCGGGCTGCGCTCTCCTCCTGGGTCCTGGGACATTAGCATGCTAATAGCCGCTCCGTCGGAGAGAGGGCCGCTCTCCTCCACCTTCCTGACTACCTTTCTGTTTAAACACAGACACACGCACGCACACACATGCACGCACACAGGCAGGCCGGCACGAACACACGCACGCATGCACTCGCAGGCAGGCACGCACGCACACACACACACACACACACACACACACACACACACACACAGGGAGGCATGCACACACACGCAGCGATGGAGAGGCAGTAAGAGGCAGAGTCCCGGGTTTCTTGTAATCCCTGTGTACCCCCTGTGAAAGGAAGACATGGGAGGGGGGGGGGGCCCTCCAGCCCACCACATTCTTGGCTCCTAAAAGCAACAAAGGTCCACGGAGCCCTGACGGGCCCCTAGAGGAGGCCTCCTGTCCCCACAAGGTGCTGCTGTGTGTGTGAGCGAGAGAGCAGAGACACACAGTGAAAAGCGCGGCTGGTTCATTGGCATCAGTGCTCGCTCAGCCCGAGGGGGGGGGGGGGGGTCTATAGGGACTAGGTGACTGCAGGAGTGGAACCGGGGATGATGGGGGTGGAGAGACACCGTCACTAACCTCACCAGCCCACCCTGCGCCCCCCCCCCCCCCCCCCCCCCCCCCCCCCCCCACGCAGCGGAAGCTCCCCCTAAACATGCAAAGACGTTGGGTGTGAACACCGCCTTCAGAGTGAGTGTGTGTGTGTGTGTGTGTGTGTGTGTGTGTGTGTGGTGTGGAATGTCTGTTTGTTTGTGCGTGAGTGTGTGTGTGTGTGTGTGTGTGTGTGTGTGTGTGTGTTTGTGTGTGTGTGAGTGGAGTGTGTGTGTGCATGAGTGGAGTGTGTGCGTGAGTGGACTGTGTGTGTGTGTGTGTGTGTGTGTGTGTGTGTGTGTGTGTGTGTGTGCATGAGTGCGTGAGTGGAGTGTGTGCGTGAGTGGAGTGTGTGTGTGTGTGTGTGTGTGTGTGTGTGTGTGTGTGCGTGAGTGGAGTGTGTGCGTGAGTGGTGTGTGTGTGTGTGTGTATGTGTGTGCGTGTGTGCGTGTGAGTGGAGTCTGTGTGTGTGTGTGTGTGTGTGTGTGTGTGTGTGTGTGCGTGAGTGAAGGGTAGGGAGTGAAGATTCTGGAGGAGGAGGAGGTGCTGGTGGAGGCGGTGATGGTGGAGAAGGGGGAGGAGGAGGTGATGGTGGAGAAGGGGGAGGAGGAGGTGATGGTGGAGGAGGTGATGGGCTGGTGTCAAAAGAGGGCAGGAGGTCGCTCTGTCTCCCGGTTCCCGCTCCAAGGGGGGATGGACTGGCAGATGTACGTGCACTTCTGTGTGCCTGTGAATGTGTGTGAATGTGTGTGTGTGTCTGTGGTGCGTGTGTGTGTGTGTGATGATGGGAAAGGGTGGGCTTGTTGCCTGTGCCCAGGTGGGGGTTCATCTGTGTGTAGTTGGGGGCGGAAAGTGTGTGTGTGTGTGTGTGTGTGTATGTGTATATACACAAATCACACACATACACATACACACACACCCCTTGACATCCCTCTTGGTCCTGATTTTGCCCCTCCAAGCCATCGCTTCAGATGGAGTCGTTACAACGCCCCAGATTTGATGGTTGTCAGGTTATGGCATTAAGTATGCAGAGACACATAACGCTTGTTTTGGCTGTTAGGCAGCCTGCCCCCCGCTGATCCCCATTCGGCCTAGGAAGAAAAAGAGAGCGGCAGTGAAGTCGTCAGATGGATGCTTTTGTTAGCCTCTGCCAAGGGGGACAAAGCGAAGGAAGGGCCAGCACTGTTCATTTCACAAGCTTGGCTCCGACAAGGCTTTCTAAAGTCGACATGAGTTGTTTGTTGTAAGCAGGTGGATCCTGTTTTAGATCCTCCACAGAGTACAGTGGGATCGAGGACTTTGACACCTCCATGTTTTTTTAGAGACCAGAGTGATTGGTTGGTTTGGTTCCCAAAGCTTGGATGCGTTTGCTGTGAAGTTGAAGTGCTTGCTCCGGAGAAGGTGTTAAGAGTACCATTTGGAGATAAAGATGCATGAGGAGACCACCAATGAAACCAGTGGGTTAGTCATTTGAGATCCACAGCAGGGAAGGAGAAGGTTGATACGACAGGTTTAACTTCATTTAAATGAACCCTGAACATTTGACTGAGAGAATTAAGAAAATGACAATAAAACACAAATACAACCAATTTAATGAACCATTACGGTGTGGGTAGCCACAGCCCTGGTCTGCTGGTCCAGGGGTTCAGTCAGGGCTCACAGAGGAGTGTTTAACCCAGGTAGCAAACCACCCCAGTCTGCTGCAGTGCCTCAGATCCCATTAGCAGAAGAAAGGCACGGAGATGCTATGCGGTGGATGTGTCGCTCCAGGCCTGGCCTCCCTGCGGGGGGTTACGCTCGGGGCGAGATCACAGGCCTGCTGGCGTGGCGATGCCTTCACAGGCACACTGCGCTATAGAGGAAGCTCTGCCACCAGGGCGCCACACTGATTCACCCCTCGCCGCCTCCCACCGCCATTTTCCACCCTGCTCAGAGGACGGACCCACATGCAGGATCTGTCTGTCTGGCGTTGGACCTTTTGAGGTCTGAGTTCTCCAAATCCCCAGCAGGTGGTTCACTTGTGGACCCAGGATGCCCAGCTTCAGGGGTCTGAGGATTCAGATCAAAACATAAGTGTGCTTTGGGAAAGAGCTTAACATGCACATTATTATGAATATGACTGCTAAACCTTCTGAATGGAGCCCCTCCCTCCGGATCTCCCTTGTACCCACTCAGTCTGCACAAGGGACAGGAGCGGGACATTTCACTGTGCACTGATCAGCTCTTTGCTGAACATGTTAACAACCTCTTGAGTGAGGTGTATATCCAGTTCAAATGTAAAAAAAAGTAGTTTACAAGTAGTACTTCCTATCACTATTTGTCTTGCTATGTGATGTGAAAAAGCATGACTAGTCTCCATGTATTTACATGATTTTACTAGATCTTTTGTGTGTGTGTGTGTGTGTGTGTGTGTGTGTGTGTGTGTGTATGTGTTTGTGTGTGTGTGTGTGTGTGTGTGTGTGTGTGTGTGTGTGTGTGTGTGTGTGTGTGTGTGTGCATGCATGTGTGTGTTTTCACAGCAATGGTATACCAGTACTATGAACCTCCTGGGAACATGGCTGACTGACCGTATGGACCTCCAGCTTCACATGTACCAGCTGAAGATCCTAATCCGGGTTGTCAAGGTGAGGAACTCTCATAAGTTACTGCTGAAATCTGTCTGTTATGGATTGGACCTGTTTAAAGAGCCAGTAAACCCAGAACACCTTTTTTGGTTTTAAACAGGGTCGTTTGTCTTCTATGATTGTCAACAGAGTAATCTATGCCCTTTTATCAAGTTACTGAAATAAGTCCCCAATTTCAGGACAAAAGGGGTTAAATCCTGTGTTTTTTCCATTCTCCCCAAAACACTACGAAAGCTGAAAGTCTGTCTGGGCAGTGTCTGTTGATGTGTGGAGCTCTGTCTGGGTGGTGTGTGTGGAGCTCCGTCTGGGCGGTGTGTGTGGATGTGTGGAGCTCTGTCTGGGCAGCGGTGGATGGCGCCGTCCGAGAGAAAATTGGGCTTTTCGAACACTTATATCGAACACTTATATTACTTATATTATAACGCCACGTTGTGTGTGGATGGTGAAGCTCCGTCTGAGAAGCGATTTATTTAATGTCCACTTCCGAGTGAGGGTTAGGCTTCCCAGACACCTTTAGTATAATGCTATGGTATGTGATGCAGTTCATATACAACATCTCTCATTTTTATTATTATTATTATTATTATTAATTCTCATAACAGTTACACAACGTTGGTACCAAGTAAGTGCTTAGTATTATAAAGTTGCCGTGGGTCCTAACCATGGGGATAACTCGCCACCCTCTTTCCTAAAAACATTTTTTTTAATCACATAGTGTTCAATTACTTCTGAATCAGTGGACTCACTGGCTCTTCAATGCAGCGCCGCCGCTCCCCATACGCAGAGTACGCAGGTACCTGGGGGGGCTCCCAAAATGAAGGTTGATAATTAATACATTACAATTTTCAAAATATATAAATGAATGACGAACAGGTCCACCGTTGTTATTTCGCATCGGAGGCGGAGCACCCACTATCAGCGCAGTCCACCCCCCCCACCTCCCGCCAACAATCTGCGCGTAGGGCCCCCAAAAGCTTAGCAACGGCTCTGCTTCAATGGCACAATCTTCATTTTGATGGAGGCCATTTTAAATGCAATTCCAGGCAATGATGTCAAATGTCAACATAGGAAACAGTTCTTCCGTATCTATACTTACCATTTATCTATTGTCTATAGCGATTTGTGGCAGCGACTTCAACTTTACTGCTGATATATAAAATGCAGTCCTCTAAAACATAGTTATTGAACTTATGCAAAGACAAGGTGGTGAGATACATGAACTGACCATGTGTGTCCAAGTTCTTGTTAAATACAACCTGCTGGCATCAAAGAAACCCATGTCTCTACTCTAAAGATATTAATCTCAGGGACAGTGACAGATGTGCTGAAACAGAGGTTGTTGTTGAAGTGGGATTTTAACTGAGCTGACATGGGGCCGGATGCCATCCATGTTTTTGGTGCTGGCTCTTTGGATCCTATTACATCTTGGGTCATTCCAAAGAAATGTCACTGTCAAGCAAAATTTATTCATGTGTCAGATGTCATAGGGCCTCAGCCTCATAGGGTCTGCGCCTCATAGGGCCTCAAAGGGCCTCAGTCTCATAGGGTCTCAAAGGGTCTCAGTCTCATAGGGCATCAGTCTTATAGGGTCTGGGTCTCATAGGACCTTAGCCTCAAAGGGCCTCAGTCTCATTGAGCCTCAGTCTCATATGACATCATTGGGCCTCAGTCTCATAGGGCCTCAGTCTCATAGGGCCTCAAAGGGCCTCTGCCTCATAGGGCCTCAGTCTCATAGGGCCTCAGTTTTAGTACCGGATTTCACTGATCTCCCCCGCCTCCTTTATCTTGAGAATAAGTACTTCACTGACCTCCCCCTCCTCCTCTCCCTTTAGAAGAGGTACCAGAATTCACTGACCTCCCCGTCCTCCTCTCCCTTTAGAAGAGGTACCGGACTTCACTGACCTCCCCCTCCTCCTCTCCCTTTAGAAGAAGTACCGGTCTTCACTGACCTCCCCCTCCTCCTCTCCCTTTAGAAGAGGTACCGGACTTCACTGACCTCCCCCTCCTCCTCTCCCTTTAGAAGAAGTACCGGGACTTCCGTCTGCAGGGGGTGCCGGACTCCACGCTGAACAGCAAGATGTACGACACCGTCCGCAACCGGCTGACCCTGGAGGAGGCCACCGCCTCGGTGAGGGAAGGGGGGATGCAGGGCATATCCATGAGAGACAGCGATGAAGAGGACGATCACTAGATCAAACCAGTAACAAAGACACCCCCCCCCAAAGCAAACCCTACCTTACAGGACCCTTGGCCATGACACACTGGCCCTCGGCGAGCCGACGGGAGGGAGTAGAACCGCCTCAGAAGGTTTTGTTCCACAGGGATGTAGCTGAAGGCCTCTCTGACTAAAGGACTTCTTCTTTTGGATGAAAATAGCCTTTGCTTTCCAATTTGACCATTTGGGTTATTCTGAAAACATGTATACTCTCATTCTCATACTTGCCCAAATGATTGCATCTTCCAAATGAAAGGCTAAATTATAAATATAGTGATAGCTATGTTTGGCTCATATTAAACAAACAAGCCGGAGATTCGTGAAAAACACATGAACATATTATGAAAGCCTCTACTCGTGGCCATTTTGACTCAGGGCTAAAGCACAGACATGGTATTCCAGACGAGAACAGACGTGAGGTTTCATTTGACAAAGTTATATCTCTGCTCCGCCTGCTAGACCGTCCACTGCCATACTAATTCCCTCTTCCAGACAAATGAATTGATGTTAAATTAAACTGATGTGTCGTGACGAGAGACTCCCCTTTACATGAAAGAACAAAAACAGATTCCATGATGTAATAAAATTGGCCCACATACCAAAGTGAACCCAACGTATGGGTTTTCACAACTCATGTTCTTCATTCCCGTTGCTATTGATTGGCGGTGAGTGTGTGCTGAGAGCAGCGACGTGACGGCCCACCCACGCCGCGCCTCTCTGCTGGACACGAGATGGAAAGCCAAGGGTTCCAGGGCCAGTGTAGCATAGTTAAGGAGGAAATAAGTCCTGCCGCTGTCTGACGTTAGCCCGACAAACAATGCATGTACCACGACATATATTTACCTTCCAGGTCGCTGTCACCGACCCGGTACATGGGGCAAAAGCCCACTTCTGACCCGTAGCTGTGCCATACATCCAGCGTTTTGAGCAGTAAAAGCGAGACTACACAGAAACTGTTAAATGGTTTGGGTAAGCGGAGAGTTGTGATATTCTGCTCTCCACTCCGTGTTCTGGATAAGCAATATGGAGAGCCATTTGTGTGAGTTGTCGGGCTGTGAATGTGTCCCTGTGGAAGGATCAGAAGGGCCAGAAGGCTGCTGTACCGGGTTTTAGAGAGCTCTACACCTGGAGGGAGCTTTAGCACATTGTTGTAAGAGGTGTGAATATGACCTTGTGTGTTCTCGTGATCGGTCTGCATGACACATCCACCACAACAAATATAACAATAACTGGAACACGCAGCAGGTCTTAAAAGAATCATTGATCAGACCTGCATTAGTTGACTGTGATGTGAGCGAGGGGGGACTCAGAGCTTCTGCTTTTGGTACACTCTGAAATAATGTGTGCCTGTGGATACTGCATTTGTCATCCTGGTAATCTATTTGATTTGTATTTATTTGAGATATATCTAATTCCAGCTAACCCATGTAGAGGGTGTGTGTGTGTGTGTGTGTTAGTATGTATACACAATAAATCATTACTGTCCCCCGTCCAAGGGGGATGTAAACCACCCAAAGGTACGTTTAACGTATTAACGAATTAATCTGGGTTCAACACACCTTGGATTTGAGCTTTGCTTGAGATTCATCCAGATTCCTGCTGTATTTATCACACAAGCCCAAAGCTGTTTATTTCAAACATCCTTTTTGTTCTCAGATGCAATATTTATCCATAGTTTAAGAATTCTTCTGAAATGTTTACGGATTGTTTACACAAAACGCCAATCATTCCATTTATAAATGTTGAGGTTGAAGATATTGAAACAATAAAGTTGGTTAATTTATTGAGTTGTATGGTCAGTATGTTGCATAGATGTAATTCCAGAATGTGTGTGCAGTTAGTTTTTTCACATTTTTATAATGGATTATGGGAAGTGAAGTCTTTCTCTGCCAATGTTGTTTTATAAACGTTGTCCCAGAGTTGTACGTTGGCCTGCGTGCCAGACTGCATGTCCCAGGTGTACTCAGCCAGAAGGTGTCTGTTCCCTGTGTCGCGTCGTGGAGTCTTCATGCTTCTGCCTTCTAGGTTAGCAAAGTCCGACAAAGACATTTCCAATAAAGGTTATGTGGAAAGTGTGTTTTGTGTGTTTTTTTCTGTTCAGATGTTGCATTGCTAGTGGTTCAGACCCTGTGTAAATAACTAGTTAAGAATATGATTGTACACATCTAAAGTTGACCTTGATGACTCAACCCTTTATGTTTAAGTTAAACCAGTAATAAAATACAACAGTTATTATGTTATGTTATTGTACATTTCAAAAAGGCTCCAGCCTATAAGATGTCTGTGATGATGACAGATGTCACTTCGCTTGAAGGAGATGAAGATATGCTTTTGAACAGACTGCAAAAGATCCATATTTGTTAATCTGTGGTGCTGACCTGCGACCTTCTTGCTGGGTCTCAGATTAAATGTCCTGGATTAAGACGTGGCTTCTCTCCGTACTTTAGCATCCACAAGGCGATTGGAAGAACTGGAGAGATCATGAATCAAGAAAGGCCAAAAAACAAAAGCAAGAAGCCCAAGATTGAATCAAAAAGCCCCAGGGATTAGACATAAGACACCCAGAAATGTAAAGAGGATGTGATATGTTTTAATTATTAAAATCCCCTTCTTAAGAAAAATGGAAGAAAAACAGATTCCAGTCCAGCCTAGTGGTAATGATTGTATTAAGAACAAGGACAACTGATACAGGACTACAATGTGCAAAATGATCGGCTTTAATTCAGTTTTTTGGTTTAGTTTTTGTTACTATTTATTTTAGTTTTTGATAATATGATTCACATTTTACATTAAGTTGCCATTATAACATGAAATTGGTCAAATAACGTGATGTGTATAATGTGTATTTATAACTTGTAAATTAATGTTGTCAAATAATTTATTTGTATAAACGTTCAGCACAGATGTTTTATGTTTGATATCAAACTCAAGCTGTTTTTAGTCGTGGTAAATGGTAATGTCTCGTCCAAATACGTCATATACGATATAAACTTCCAATACTGGACGAGAGCGATATAAGATAAGAAAGAATTTCGCTGTTTAGAGCATTATGTCAAAGAAACCCTGACCTAATTTTCTCCGAGGTCAACCGTTCCATACAGTAATAATCAGAAAGATGTATGGGCACGCACACTCACACACACACACACACACACACACACACACACACACACACACACACACACACACACACACACACACACACACACACACGCATACACGCACGCACGCACGCACGCACACGCACACGCACACACCACATATATATATATACACACACACAACTATTTTATCATGTCAGTGAGTTTCCATCGAATATCATCAGTTTAATTTCCCATAAATCCACGCGCAGTGGGTTGGTATTGTGCGAGAGACACCGAGGAGGATTAATGGGCCCCGAGATTTACGCCGGCACGATCTGAGCTGCTTTGATTTTTAAGCTCCAATCAAGAGGGTAAATGGGAGAACGGTAACAGTATCCAAATAGAGGAATCTGCAATTGACCATCACAGTCAGACCTGGCCTCGAGTCTCGCTACTGTATTAGACCGGGGGGGGGGGGGGGGGGCTCCACACCTCGAGTCCATCAAGGGGCCCCTCATGGTACCCGCGTGGACAATGACGAGAGGAAAATGAAACGACCCCAGAACGATATCAAGCAATATTGAGACGTCCTAGCTCGCCCATTCCTCTCGGTTTTGTTTTTGCAAAAGCAATTTGTTAGGTTCGTGGAGACGGAGGGACACCATGGCGCGGGTGACGCACGGAGCGGAGGCGCTGATGTGTGTGTGTCTGCTCTCACGCCTCAAATTGCCCGTCATTAGAGAGGGCAGGTAGATGTCAGATGATCTATCTGTTAGGAGCGGCCTCCGGAAGCCTCTTAACCGCTCCTGCCTGCGGACCTTCTTATCCCCGCGTTAAGAACGGAACACGGAGTGCTGATTAATTTTAGATCTTTTTCCATGAAAAGAGTAGCTTACAGTTTAAAGCAATCTCACCAAACACACGAGTGACAGTGTACCCCCCCCCCCCCCCCCCCCCTCCTCATACCAGCGCGTGTCCCGCGGCGCTACCGTGAGCCTCGTGCGGGATGAGGCTCTCCGCGCGCCCCCGGGCGGCTGAGGACAGCGTTATGATGAGGTGCGCGTCCCCGCGGCTGAGCACAGCGTTATGATGAGGTGCGCGTACCCGTGGCTGAGGACAGCGTTATGATGAGATGCGCGTCCCCGCGGCTGAGGACAGCGTGATGATGAGGTGCGCGTCCCCGTGGCTGAGGACAGCGTTATGATGAAGTGCGCGTCCCCGCGGCTGAGGACAGCGCTATGATGAGGTGCGCGTACCCGTCACACATTTCTACATATTCAGATTCACGCTACCACACACACACACACGCGCGCGCGCGCGCGCACACACACACACACACACGCGCACGCAGGATGCCTAAAGAGTATAGAGTCCAATCATCGTGAGGGACCGGGTGTGTTTCTCCCATGGGTGCTCCTAGCTGTCTGTCGGCGGGCCGAGACGGACCGCCGCACCGCACGCTCAGGCAGAAGCGTTTTTTATTGGCCAGAAAATAAAACAACTGCAGAATTATTTTGACATTTTCATTTAAATCTCTTGTCTCTGCAACAGCAGCATCTCGTATTCTCTGTGGGGGAGTGGGGGGGGGGGGGGGGGGGGGCTCTGGGCCCAGGGCCCTATTCGACCTATACAAGCCCCCCTCCCAGGAGCTGCTGGTTCCCCAACCCCGGAACAGCGGGTGTTCTGGGTGCTCAGGGTGCTCAGGGTGCTCAGCGTGCCGTGAGGTGAGACCTCGAGTTCTCTCGGGAACACTTTGTTAAGCGCACACACATGTGCACGCGGATCTCACAAAAGTACAAATTCAAACTATTGACCATATATAAGTCGTGACAGCTCGTACCGGAATGTGGTTACACAGCAATAGTGTGTGTGTGTGTGTGTGTGTGTGTGTGTGTGTGTGTGTGTGTGTGTGTGTGTGTGTGTGTGTGTGTGTGTGTGTGTGTGTGTGTGTGTGTGTGTGTGTGTGTGTGTGTGTGCGCGCGCACCTGTGACAGTCCAGGTCTGGCTGTGAAGAGCAGCTGGGTGAGCGGGGGGGGGGGGGGGGGGGGGGGGGGTCGAGGCAGAGGGTCAGTGGAAGTGACAGCACGAGGGCTTCGGGACGGAAACGCGGGCTGACAAAAAGACTCGCGCAGGATCCAACGACGCAGGATCCAACGACGACGCGCGGCCTGACGGCGCGGCGGCCTTCTCGCGGCTTCTCTTATCCGCAGCACTTCCTTAACGTAGTTTCTCTGTTCACTGTGGATCAAATTAGAAAATAAGCGGTGCTTAATGCTGGATAAACGACCAAACTCACAGCTGTTGATGTCCTTCTTGATATCTGGACATGTGCTTTCATGTGACGCCTATAGATACAGTTGACCCTGAATCTGTTTGGAAAGCCGTGAGTTAAAGGATGATCAGGACTAGAACTCCTCCGCGGCCCCACTCGCTTCCTCCGGGTCAACCCGCTGCCATGTTGGAGGTGTGAGGACACGTGTCTGATTCAGACCCAGAGAACCTGTTGAACGACACGACGGAACCCAGGGTTAAGAGTATGGAGATGTAAGAAACAGAATACCTGTTTGGATCGGTTTCTTATTGTTCAGAAAAAAAGGATGGACTGATCACATATTCGTTATCTGGGTGCTTTGGTCGCAGAACGTTTTTCTGAAGGTGGAGGAATGCCCACAACAAATGATTTGTGTTGTGGAAACGGTTTGGATGTGCAACAACAACCAATCTCGGATCAATGTTCACACACTGCGTGCTCGTAAAAATGATGATGTTGATAGCCCTGTTCACTCGGTGTATGCAGCATAACCACATTTATTTGAGTCTGAACGGTGAGATAAATAGGGAAAACAAATGGCCAGACAGAACTGACCCCGGATCAGACTCCCCTCAGTCTCCAGATCAATGAGAGCTAATTGCTGCTCGCGCGTAACAGACGCGCCGAGGTGACCGCGGTGTGATCGATGTGGACGAGCCACTGATCAACCTGGATCACCACTGATGACAGTGGTTCCGCTTCCTGCGGAGGCTTGGCCTGGTCGTTCCTCCCGCTCCAGGCAGCAGGACCGGTGAGGTGGAGCAGGACCGGACCCAAGCGGTCTAGCAGGACCCCGGAGGTGGAGCAGGACCTATGAGGACCCATAGCAGGACCCATGAGGTGGAACAGGACCCATAAGGTCCAGCAGAACCCATGAGGTCTAGCAGGACCCATGAGGACCCATGAGGTCTAGCAGGACCCAGGAGGTCTAGCAGGACCCCATAGGTGGAGCAGGACCTATGAGGTGGAACAGGACCCATGAGTTCTAGCAGGACCCATGAGGTCTAGCAGGACCCATGAGGTCTAGCAGGACCCATGCGGTTTAGCAGGACCATGAGCAGGACTCAGTAGTCCACCACTACTACCTGTGGTGCAGATTAGAGTTTCATTTTGAACCCTTAAGAATATAGATAGGCCTTTAAACCTCCCCATATGTATAGATACGTGTATAGATAAACGGTAATCAGACAATACAAACGACTAGAATACATTCATGAATATATCAAATGTGTAACTTTGGCAAAACAATCTTTTCCATATGCTCGCGTCACGTGGTCCACGTTTCAAAGGGGGACACAGAGACGTTTGGTTCAGAGGCAGCGTGGATCAACTCATCAGGGCCCTCGTGTTAGATCCCCTTTCCCTCATCACTCGGAGGTAAAATGGTCCGCAAACACATGAATTGAAGACTGCCCTTGTGGAAGCGGCGGAGGGCGGGCGGTCATTGTGGCTCTGAACGCCGTGGATTCCAGGGGACTTGTGTGCTCCTTTAGAAGCCGTCTCTTTTCACTGGCCCTTCTACCTCTGGCCAAGCTAAGTCTTTTCTTCGCTTAATCCTACCATCCATTTCAGAAACACAAAACCAAGGTTCACGCCGCGCTGTAGTGGCTCAAAGTGAAAGAACTGGTTTTTTTCTTCTGGGAGTTGAGCCCTGAATCGCTGGTGAAATTGGTTCTTGTCAATAGGCGAAGGAGGAACCACTATTAATAGGATCCGAGGGCGGTTCTGCTGCAATCTGCTCTTAAACAGGTGGAAATTGGACGTTCTCGGTTATACAAATAGTAAGTATTAACCAGCATGGCAAAGCTATCCCATCTGAGGATTAAGAAATGTTCAATGAAAACGTCCTGCGGAAACCAAAGGCCTAACATCACATCAACATCACATCAACATCACATCAAAATCTCTGGTGTTGAACCATCTGATGAACTGGAAGGTCGAAACATAGAACAATGGGTTGCGAGATCGATTCTCTCGATAAAAATTATAACAATTATAATAATGATAATAATAATTATTATTACTATGATAATAATTATGATAATAAAAACATAATAAAAATGAGTACAAAATAATAAAAGAAATACATAATAATAAGAATAACACCTACTAATATTATTATTATTATTATTATTATTAATAATAATAATAATAATAAAAAGATCAGTAATAATAATAAGATAGCCATAATAATAATAAGTAGCCTACCGTTAATAATAATATTATTCTAATATATTATTATTACAATTAACCACAATCTTTATTATAATAACCATTTATACATTAGCATTTTAGTGAAACTAAATCATCTACATTTTTCAAATTGTTGAACCTCTGCTGGTCTTAATGGGGGACCGGCGGGTCCCGGTCCTGACGCGGTGTGTACCGGTCCTGAAGACCCCCTATCGGGGTATAAAAGGGGCGGCGGGGAGGTGCTGGGACGGCGCCTCCTCGTCACCCAACAGAGTTGAGCTGATGTCAGGAGACATCAGCCCTCAGTGATGATGTGTCTCTGATGACGGCGGCTGCTCCTGCACGGTGACAGAGGACCTGCTGCCTCCTCCTCCTCCTACTCGTCTCTCCGCGCCTCGCCACCAGGCCCAGGCTGAACCTCCGGTACAAGGTAACACCGAGACCTCTTCCTTTATTAACGCTTCATTTGTACTTTATCATCGGTCTGAATGTTAATGTCAATAAAACGCTGTCGCATGTGTGTCCTTTCCCCTGACACGACCTCTACTGTCTTGTTAATGCTGTGTGTTCTACTTAATGAGCAGTAATCTATGGCCCCTGGATGCTATTGTCAGAAGGATTTCTATTGGGATGCAAATGAAGGACGCTGTGAAGCAAGGTGCTTAATAAAGTGATGTTCTTGTCTCCTCTGGAAGCTCAGGGAGCGACAACAGTTCGCCTGGCTGCTCGGCTGCTCGCTGCTCCACCAGTTCCTCCTCACGATGACAACTTTCCCCCTGGACTCCGTCCTGTCCTGCCCGCGCCTGGACGGCGGGAGGAACGGGCCCTCTACGGCCCCTAAGACACTGGCTTTTTCCATCGACCGGATCATGTCCAAGAGCTCGGGGCCCCGGGGACCCTCGGACCACCGGACCGGAGGAGCGGATCTATCGGACGGCAGGAAGCTGCTGGGTGTGTGCTCGCCGGTGCCCTGCATGATCCCGCTGCACCCGTTCAGCTACGACCTCCAGGCCAAGGCGCTGCTCAACTACTCCGAGTTCTGGAAGGCTAACTTCAGGGGAGCTTTTTGTGGTTCCTCCAGCGCGTCGTGCAAAGCAAACTGCGGGATGTGTAGCAAAGTGGAGCCGGGGCTGAAGCACCCTCTGCTGACGGGCTGCAGCAGGGTGATCAAGCCTCAGGTCATCCACCAGGCCATGGCCATGCCGGCCGGAGGCTCGCTGTACTATCTCAACTACCTGGACGCCGCGGGTTACCCGCCGGCGGAGCTGCTGACGGGCCAGCTCTTCTCCTCAGCCCTGGCCGGCTCCCAGGCCCAGGCCCCCTCGCTGTCCCAGCACCAGAAACTCTTACTGCTGGAGAGCGCCAAGCTGGCGGCCGGGGGCTCGGCCGACAAGTTCCCCTCGCCTGAGTACCCGCACAAGGAGCATTTACCCGGGCAGCTGGACCAGATCGTGAAGGAGAACCACAGCCTGAACGCTGAGAAGAGCGGCGCTAAAGCGCACAGCAAGCCGGGCCACCACGGCACGACGGCGGCGGACGGGAAGCCCAAGAACTTCACCTGCGAGGTCTGCGGGAAGGTGCGTTGTGAGGTTATTCATTAATGCGCGCATATACGACGGTCCTCCAGATATCAGAATCAGAATTACTTTTGTTAGGCTACATCTTATTGTACCAGGACAAGACTATAATTTTTAGACTTGTTTCCTCAACCGCCACATAGCAACAATACAAGATTAAGTAAATAAGAGTAAAAATAAGTTAAAATAAATTGCAGAAGTGGTAGTGGTACCAGCTACAAATATACCCCGGCATATCGGCATAAATATAAAAACATTAATAATATCGCTATCAATTCTAAATAATGCAGGCGAGTATTAAATAAGTTAAAATAGGTTTTTATTTAATGTGGATCGTTTTATTGGAGGATGAACAAAATAAACACGGGTTTGATGAAAGTGTATTTTGTATTGATGAGAACCGATGAGATAAATAACGAGTGTTCGCGGGTCGCAGGTGTTCAACGCGCACTACAACCTGACGCGGCACATGCCCGTGCACACGGGCGCGCGGCCCTTCGTCTGCAAGGTGTGCGGGAAAGGCTTCCGCCAGGCGAGCACGCTGTGCCGGCACAAGATCATCCACACACAGGTGAGACGCGTCAACATGAGAGTAAAATTAGAAGGATTTTAAATAGACTATATAAGGCTATAATAATGTGTGTATAAACATTGTACATATGAGGTGTGCAGGCTATAAATATTGTATAATATTTGAGTATAATATATCCGATATATCCAGACTGTTGATCGGTTTGAGGAGCAGTGGGAGGTGGTTTCTTGACGTTTTTCTGTCTGTTCCCGCGCGTCAGGAGAAGCCGCATAAGTGCGCGCAGTGCGGGAAGGCGTTCAACAGGAGCTCCACGCTCAACACGCACATCCGCATCCACGCCGGCTACAAGCCCTTCGTCTGCGAGTTCTGCGGGAAAGGTTTCCACCAGAAAGGTACGGGGACATCACCGCTATCCTCCATTTATTTCACTACACTTTAATTCGCCTTATAATAAAAAAATAATAAAAATGTTGCTTTGAATTTGAATTTGAATTAAATTATTAATTAAATTAACTATATATATATATATATATATATATATATATATTACAAGTAACTCTAGTTTATAACTATAATTATAATATATAAGTGATTCATAAATTATATGAATCATATGAATATTCTGTTTTTTTTTAACACTAAAATAATGTATGCTAATATCGACCGTTCTGTATATTTAACTCTCACAAATAGTACAAATATAAAACATGTAGGCCTATTTGTATAAAATATTTAAGGTCACATTCAGTTCCGTCCGATGTTAAAAGATGAGCTACAGAATAAACATTATAAGGTTTGTAAATAGGCTATAAACATTGTAAATTGACTATAATGTGTGTATAAACTTTGTAAATGGACTATAAGGTGTGTATAAACATTGTAAATGGAATATAAGGCGTGCAGACTATTAACATTGTAAATTAACTATAAAAGGGGTGCAGGCTATAAACATTGTGAATTGACTATAAGGTGTGTCTAAAAATTGTGAATGCACTATAATGTGCATCTAAACGGTAACCATGCACATTAGAAGGAGCAGTAATGTCTCCTAATGGCTCGCTGGTTCCAGCCCGTGTAAAGAGGACATGTCTCTTCCACTGAGTGAGCCTCCATCGACAAGGAGGGTTTGCTGTGGGTCAGCTGGCAGACCTCCGCTCAGTTCTGCTCTGCTTTGGTTGCGTTTGACTCTGATGAAGTTTGACAACTTCTTGACTCCGACATCCAAGCGGTGATTATTAGGAGAGAGTCATGAACTCCTGCCCGGCGCTGCGAGGGGAGCTGCGTTTGAACTTCACTTTCGTATCGATGCTCATTTAGTTATTTTGTTCACTTGTTCACTTTCTCCCTTATTTACTTTTTCCCTTGTTTTCTCTCCTAGGAAACTACAAGAACCACAAGCTGACGCACAGCGGGGAGAAGCAGTACAAATGCTCCATCTGTAACAAGGCCTTCCACCAGATCTACAACCTCACCTTCCACATGCACACGCACAACGACAAGAAGCCCTTCACCTGCGCGACGTGCGGGAAAGGCTTCTGCAGGAACTTTGACCTGAAGAAACACATCCGGAAGTTGCACGATAACAACAACAACAACAACAACAACAACAACCACAACAACCACAACCCGCCGTGTGGGTCTGCAGCGGCGGCCTCCTCCAGAGAGATCCCCCGCTGAGAACCATGAGTACAGGCCCATGCGTCTATACGCATGTATGGAACCTCTTTATAAATATATATATATCATGTACATGGTCATCCAAACGCTGCTAAACCCCTGCCCCGCCAGATTACACGTCTGATTGCCTTTAAACAACGTTACTTTTTCCTGTTGGGTTCAGTAAATTAAAGCAATCTCCTTTCAGGATGTGTATACAATGTAATTGTAAATAATAGGTTATTGAAATAAAATGTTATTTAAACTTTGGGGGCACATTTTCACCTACGTCACTTAAAGGAAAATGTGAAGATGTGAAGTTATAAGTTATAATGTATTGTTTAAAAAAACGTTGAAATAAACTTGTTTCCATTTTTGAACGCATTTGAAAATAAACTTGAACACCCAGACTGGTGGAGAGTGGTCCACTTCTTCACGTGTAAAATGATTCAGGGAGATCTTTTGGAAAGGTGGACGCGCCTTACAGAATTACGGAAGTAGGCCTAATTTAATTGCTTGCTTTCTTCCGTGGGGCTTTAGGCCTGCAATGACATCTGAAATGCGTTTGGAGGTCTTTGGTACCAAACCCTGATCAGCCGTCAAGTAGCTCTCCTGTTATCCACGTGGACATGTGGCACTGAATTAACAAACCCTTTAACGCAGCAGCAGACGGAACGCAGTCCGTCTGCTGCTGTATGTTGAAGCCCACCCTTATTCCTAAGCATTTATTGACAGACACGAATTTCCTAATGCGACAGTACACTTGACTTCTGTGTAATGGCATAAATGATGGACGATGGCGGAGACCCTCTTGAACACGAATTACAATAATAAGCTAAAGGCCCCGGAGCGGAGGGGGGAGTCGGTGCGCATCAAGTCGTGTTCATCAGAGGAGAGATAATGGACCACTTGGGCCGCAGCTCCTCATCTGGCGTCCTAATCAACGAGGAGCCATTCCACGCACGACTCATGGAACAATATTATCCTTGCGCACTAACGCACATTCTGATGAGAGACAGACGCGTGCTCCCAAATGGCGCTCTTTCTATTACCAGCCAATTAGTGATTAGAATGAGAGCCAGGCCGAGCTACACCTCACACTCCCAATAACCACAGTTACAGGCCTGCTGGCCGGGCTGATCACACGATGAGGGGAAGATGAAATATAGGCCTACGTTCTCCAGTTCTGGCAAGTTGGACTTCGTGAGTGTGTTGGTGATTTACAGGCGGTCGACTCTGGACCTCGATGCATGCCAGTGTCTCGAGTGTTGGTGGATGAGGTTTGGTGCTTTAATCACTTTGAATAATCAGGCGTGAACAACCTCTCAATAAACATTCCGTGCCAATATAAATAATGGTGCTCTGCGTAAAAACGGATGTATTCAGACTTTTCACTTCTGCTTCTCCGCAAGATTTTTTTTGTGTCTTTTGCAAAGCAAGAAAACCATTCAATTTCCAAAGGATTTTATCAGCATCACACACACATTCACACCGTCAGGAGTCTTTCTTAGATACCCACGGACGTTGGGACGGCAGGGACCTCCTTTTCAGAAGATAGATTTTGTTTGACAAAAAAAGACCAGGCAAACTGCAGTTGATGGTGGCTTTGAGGGCTGGAGTGTCGTTGAGCAAGCCAAAGACCAGCATGTTGGGCTGGTAAACAAGCTAAAGGCAACGAGGTTGCCCTTTTCTGTGCACCTCTCTGCCTCTCAGACATCTGAGCCGCAGCTCGCTGTGCAGAAACCTGCTGATTGACCACGGAGCTCATTAACGCCGCTCCCACGTGACCCGGCGGGAGATTACAGCGACCGGAGCGCAGTAATCAACTGTCAACAATCGAGTACATCTCGGCGCGCAGGATCACCCGAGAACGAGGCATTTACGGCCACAAAGGACCGAGTTGAGACAGGAAGAAAAGAAGAGGCCGACTTTTGTGTGGCCCATTCAATTGATTATAAATGGAAGATTAGCGGTAGCTTCGGCGTTTCACAAGTGCCAGGCAGGGGGAGAACGGAACCAATTAAGTCTACCAAATGTTAACTACATCAGATTCACCCAGTTTAGCCCACATGAAATTCCAATTAAATCCACCCCCAACCCCCCCCCCACCTCCTCACTTTGAGGAGCCGATGGTTCCCAGTCCCAGAGAAGCTGCTCCTCTCTGATTGGGTGCGTGCGGACTCTGGGCACAATACGTCTCCAAGATGCATTGTGGACCACTAAGGGGTTAATGAGCTGAGACTTAGGCTGGGGGCTCCCTCCAAAGCAACGGGGCTCGGATAAAATAGGATATATGGGCAGAATTACACAACAAAGATGTTACCTTTAATACAAATCAATTTCTCTTTCAATAAATCAAGGCACCAAAAAGGAACCTTGATTTTATTCATAGTGAAGGAGAAAGATGTCTAGTGTAACTGAAGCTGTTTCCACGGAACACACGCTGAGAGTTCCTTGGTTCAGAGCTTCAGGACGTTTCCTAAAGTGTACCTCAGAGCATCTCTGCTGATGCGTCTGCTGATGGTGGCTGGTGGCTGGGAGGAGGTGCGCGTGTTGTCGGTGGGAGCACTGGTCTGGCGGACCCCCCTGGTGGATCTCCAGTCAGCCCCGTCCCATAGGCTCCCCGCCACACCGGCCTGGATTAACGACCACCACCACCCTCACCTCCGAGGTAGGAGCTCATCATAGCATGTGGTTAAATAGAGGAGGAAGTGGTGCTCACCTCCTCCTCCCCCTCCTGGGCTCAGTCTGCCTCTTTGGACTGAGGTCGTCAATCAGGAAACCAAACCGAAACAACATCTGAATAACAAGTTGTGAAAACCAAAGAAATCTCCCCATTCCCATTAACCACCGGAGCATTTAAAGTGATCTAATCCTGGTTGGTGGGTGCCAGAGGACCACCAGATACAGATGGCTGGACTGAGTTACCTGGTCTACAGCAGTGGACTATAGACCAGGTCTATAGTCCTTGTCTATAGGCTGGTCTATAGTCCTGGTCTATAGGCCGGTCTGGTTTATATTCCTGGTTTATAGACTTGTCTATAGTGCTGGTCTATAGACCATTCTATAGACCTGGTCTATAGTCCTGGTCTATTGTCCTGGTCTATAGACTGGTCTATATTCCAGCCTATAGTCCTGGTCTATAGGCTGGTCTATAGACAAGCTGCTCCCTGGTCTATAGCGTGGAAGACGGAGCGCTTCATTGTCACACTGGATCAGTTAATTTGGGGATGTCCGGTGGCATCACTAATCCCTTTGACCTGACGTGGCCCTGCTGGGAAACATCCACTTGTGTTGCTGCACAGAGGGCCCGGGGGCATTCATGACGTCCCCTCGCTCTGCTCACACAGCCAGAACACCACCAACCCCCCTCGAAGGAAGACGCCGTGTCAGAGAAAGCAGAGACCACAGGCATTCCTATAGTGGCTGCTCACACAACCTCCTGCACATCGACGTAGGACTCCCGCACTTCAAGGACGTCCTTACACATGTTTTTAAATTACACCTTTTGTTGGACATTTGTGTGTGTGTGTGTGTGTGTGTGTGTTGTGTGTTACATCAAAACAGGCAAACCCGTATGTAAAGTCCTGCCCGGGTGGAATTGACATCAACTAAAGGCACTGATGTATACACACGGATCTGTGTTCAGGCCCTGGTGCTTGTCCACCTAATTACTCCGCCAATATTAGTAGTGGCAAACACTGCACTGATTTACCAGGCACTGATAGAAAAAGACATTCAGCCAAGCACAATCAATACAGAGGCTGAGGCGTCTTTCAGCACAACACAAAGCCCCGTGGGGGTTTGTCCCGGCCTAACGAACGTCTGGTAGAATGCAGCCCAGTAAGACGTTCACAGGCTCAAAGCCCACCTGGTTCAGCTGAACTGAAAGCTTTTTATTTGTTGAGAGGAGAGACGCGAGAACTGTGAAGTGTGCTAAGGTATGTGATTATATTGACACGGGCAAAGCTGCTCTATTTAAGAGGAAACTGTAATCTTACACGGTGTGTGCGTGTGTGTGCGTTTCCTTCAGTGTGTGTGTGTGTGTGTGTCCCCGCCTGTGTCTGTGTGTGTGTGTACCAGGCATGTATGTGTGTGCGTGCGCATGCGTGTGCGTGTGTGTGTGTGTGTGAGTATAGTGCGTGTGTGTGCGTCCGCATGCATACATATGTGTGTGCGTGGCTGAGAGCGTGCGCGGTCCCCTTGAGGGTGGTTGCTCTGTCCTTTTAGCGTATGATATGAAGCGTTGGGTTTAATTTGAGACAATGTGACAACAGTCAAGGCCTGTGAAGCTGCAGACAAAGAGCGGGGCTCAGGCTCTAAGTGGAGGTGACGTGCTGGATCAAAGGATGGGGGGGCGGCCAAACACACATCATGGAGCCGGCTACTGGAACCTGACAGGTCGGGAGGCTGGGAGAGAATAGAACCATGTCAATATAATACATCTTGTGTAAACCAATTAGAATTTATTTCAATTTGGTCAATTCATTTAGCAACAAATACAAATTATGAATTCATAATTACTGTGATTTCTGGCTTGGGACTCATTAATCAAACAGATTGAGAGGTGAAGAAAGGTTGTAAAAAGGCATTATGTCTAATTTAGCCCCTGCATGTAATTACCCATTATCCAATCAGCTGGATCCAACAGTTAACCCGCCCCCCAACTCAGCCAATTATCTGTCAGAGCTCTTAGTGAGGCTGTCAATGGCTGGCACCCCTTTATGATGTATCCCCCAATAGAGATGGATGATGGCAAGTCCCAGTCTGCTCCTGACAAACAGGCCTGGTGGCCAGACAGAGACGGAGAGAGAGAGAGAGTGTGTGTGTGTGTGTGTGTGTGTGTGCTCCACCTCAGGGCATTAACATGCCCCCAATTCTAAAGCTGGTGGTTTGAAAGGCTCCCATTGAACCCTCTGAAGGAACACAGCGATATTGTGGATATTTCTCTGTGATTGGACGCACGTCAACATGTCTTCACCCATATTCTGCCCTTGACCTCCAACGTCCTCAACAAACAACCTTCTCCTGCCCATCACCCCCCCCCCCCCCACACACACACACACACACACACACACAGACCACCAAAACCAGCCAACCGCCCATCCCCCTCCCTTCCCCATTCGGGACTGTTCTCCAGCGAGCTGGTGGCCGTTGGGTGGTGGTAGGGTGGTGGTAGAGTGGTTGTAGGGTGATGTCAGGGTGGTGTCAGGGTGGTAGTAGGGTGGTGGTATGCTGGTGGTAGGCTGGTGGTAGAGTGGTGGTAGGGTGGTGTCAGGGTGGAGGTAGGGTGGTGGTAGGGTGGTGGTAGACTGGTGGTAGTGTGGAGTAAGGGTGGAGGTAGGGTGGTGGCCTTGTGGTGGTAGATTGGTGGTAGGCTGGTGGTAGGGTGGTGTCAGGTTGGAGGTAGGGTGGTGGCCTTATGGTGGTAGGTTGGTGGTAGGGTGGTGGCAGGGTGGTGGTAGGCTGGTGGTAGGGTGGTGGTAGAGTGGTGGCAGGGTGGTAGGGTGGTGGTAGGGTGGTGGCAGGGTGGTGGTAGGGTGGTGGTAGAGGTGGCAGGGTGGTAGGGTGGTGGTAGGGTGGTGGCAGGGTGGTGGTAGGGTGGTGGTAGGGTAGTGGCCTGGTGGTGGTAGGGTGGTGGCAGTGTGGTGTTGGGTGGTTGCAGGGTGGTGTCAGGGTGGAGGCAGGGTGGTGGCGGGCTGGATGACCCTGGGGCCCCGTCACAGGGCAGGGGCCCAGCTGAGGAGCCCAGGCAGCTGCCAACCGTGGCCACTCCAGCCCTGGCCATCCGGATGATTGCATTTGTCAAGCCGCCAGTCCGCGTCAGGCCGGGCCAGGCCTGATCACCGCAATTAGGCTGTGGACGGCCGCCTGGCCTCGGAGTGGGAGGGTGCAGGGGAATGTCTTGAAGCCAGCAGTCAGAAAGCAGGTGGAAGTGCTCGCTCATGTTCCCTTCTCAGAATATGTAGCCTAGCCACCCCCCCCCCACCCCCCCCCGCCCCAGGGCCAGCATGAACACACTGTCAACCCATTTTCCCAAATTGAACTTGTTTTCCTTATCCGGCTGGGATGTGATTGGTGAAGTGTTGGTTGGTCTTCCAGCAGTGCCAGTACATTTGCATGCACACTAGGCGCCTGATTAGCCAACCTGGCCCAGACACATAGGTAGATCGTTCCTCAGCTGTTGATAATCTGTCGTGTCCACGCTGAACCGGGGGTTCGGTAGCTGTGTGTTCATCTGGACATACATTAAAAGGTCAAACACTCCAATCATCAAATTACACCAAGCCTGGAGGTTTGCAGAACCATGGAATTTCAAGCCGGATAGCAATTTCTCTGTTAGAAAAGCACACCGCTCCAAAACTATTTAAAAATAAACCCATCACTGCTCAGGTTTAAATTACATGGTTTTTAATACAGAATTGTTCAGCCTTGAGTTGTGTCTGGAACGCACTGCTAGAGTGGGGGTTTTCTTGACAACATTATGGAAATGTGCTTGGTTTTGTTTAGTTTTCGTATATATCAAGACTCGTAAGGCCCCAACCGGATTATCGGTCGTCGGACAGTCTGGCGAGCTGGGTGTCCTGAGTCTGATCGGTGTGTGCTGTGCGATCGGGCGTTGTCAAAGCCGTCTGTGATCTTTTCAAGCCATCTGTGTTCTTTTCAGCCGATTGTACATGTTGAATCGGTCCGACTGCCTTTTCTCGCCAGACTGTCCGACGACTGATAATCTGGTTGGTGTGTCAGCGCCTTTAAAAATTGCTTGGAAGTGGTAGTGACTAACATGTAGTGCATCTAAGATAGGCTACATGTAGTGTAAGGTTTAACATGGAGTGTATCTAAGGTTTAACATGTAGTGCATCTCAGGTTTGACAGTGTATCTAAGGTTTAACATGTAGTGTATCTAAGGTGCATGTGATTTAATTATTGTAATACAAAACAAAAACATTTTCTAATTTCTCATCGTTCAGTTAGGATCTTAGTTCATCTTCATTTGATTTATTTTGAGAGATCCTGTTTGACGGTTTATTTTACTAAAGAAAGGTTAAGGAATTTGTTTGATTTGGTTTGTTTGATTTTGGTTTGGTTTGATACTTTCAAAACCTTGCTTAGGTCTTGCTGGTTCCTCCAAATTGCCAACCCAAGCTTAAATTACTTTTGGCTATAGACTACTGACAGGCAACGATTCAATGTCCATGTACCATAAGAATAAAGCAATTGCAAGGCCAATAATGTCAAATCGAAGGCTTGATATGGCTTGTGCGTAAACCAATGGGTTGCCTCATGGCCCTATCTGTCACAGTCTATCAACTAGCTTTAGGGAGTGAAGGACGCCACTATTTTACCACCTCAAAATACAATTTAGCAGAATAAAATATTAATCATATTACTATTAATTATAGCTATTGCTTAATGAATATGTAACGATAATAAACGCTTCAGAAGGTGTGGACCGGTGTGTAGGTTTTGTATAGGCTACTTTCAGTTATACGGGGTTCACTTAACACAATGGGGGGTTCAATTCAGTTTAAACAGGGATCTAACAGACTGATGGAAGAACTTACATAAACTATAAGATATATATATATATATATATAGGCCTATATATATATATATATATATATATATATATATATATATATATATATATATAATTCCCGAACCAGGTTCGGTTATGAGCTTAGAGGGGTCTGACATCTAAATTGTCTCATACACTCGAAACAGTGTATGAGACAATTGCTTTAAGATGGCTATGCCATGTCATAAGGAATAACATAAGGAATAACATACAAATGTATACAATTATGGCTCTCCTGCAGCACTTTTCAGCATATTCAATTATGTAAATAGGCCTAAATGAGGGGGGGCTGAGGGATTTTAATGTATATTTATACAACAATCACAATTTCAGTGAACTAAATATTATAATTAATTATACAATAATTAAACAAAATAAAATAATCCATTGTAATTCAGAAAACACAACTTTGGGGTGCATGAAACCTGTCTTAAAGGACAATTCCGGTATTTTGAACATTGAACTTTCTGGTTTGTCTAGGATGAAATAGAGTAGGCCTAGTTGACACCGAAATTTTGACTACGGTAATGGTCCTGTCTCGGGTAGACTATTTGGCTCATTTACAATAGCGAAATACAGTTTATGACATGTTTTATTCCACATTTATCGTATTTTGTAAATCCCATAGACCTGGGAGACAACAACGAACACCCCAAGCACATTTCTGAAAACTAACTTTTATGGTTGTTTTAAGGACAGGTTTGTTTATGCCCGTAGCCAGCCAGCAGGCAGGCAGGGGCAATTCAAAATGAGCCAAATACTTGAGACAGGACCAATAGTCAAAATTTCGGTGTCAAGTTCAACCACTCTATTTCATCCTAGACAAACCCGAAAGGTTGCTCAATGTTCAAAATACCGGAATTGTCATTTAACACATGCATAGCCCCACAAATATACCTATTGCCAAAATGCATATAGTTGTATAGGAGAGTTGCATAGGAACCCATATACTGCATAAAAATGTCAAACAGTCAAAAAGCAACACGGGTGTGTCTTCAAAACGGTGGAAACTGACATCGCATGAGCTATTTGGTTACTGCATCAAGAGTCGAGCCTAAACACAATACTGCCACCTACTGGACTGGGGCGGTAGGTCATTTCGGATAGGCTGACTGTGGAGAAACTTTCAGTTGAGCTCTGGGAAGTTATACATACTCTGTAACATACCAGCTGCTCTTCAGGTTCTTAGTTTACATCCATGGGAAGGAAACCCTTGCATTCACATACACTCAGTAAATAGATCTGCACAACCTGGGCTTCATTCCCTATGTAGCTCCATATCATGTCACTTTAAGGGCTCACTCACACTAGGCAAAGTTGCCCTGTACCGTATTCAAGTACGATGGCCTATGGTGAGTGCGCCCTAAAACAGGAAAGTTGAAGAAAAGCCATTCATTTGTTAGCATGATGTTGTGTGTTGTAGGCTACTTGTGAAATCAATTTGTCCACTTACAAAGAGCATTGGAACAATGACACAATACAATGTCTAAATGGAAAGCTAGAGATGCTAAACATGTCAAGACTCGAAGACCGATTTAAAATACCTTTAACCCAAAACTCCACAAGGAAAATAAACCAACTCAAATTAACATCAGGGTCAAATGGTTGGATGTAGGGCTATATAAATCATGACTTCAGCTTTAGCAAAAGTTGGAAAAGGTTCAAACTATGGATTTGAATCGCATGGTTCAAAGCTATAGTTTCAGTGTAAAGCTTTGAACCATGTGCAGTTGGCAGCGGCGTTGCGAGGGGGGCCTAGCGGGGGCTTAAGCTCTCCCTGAAAAAGGCTGAGCCCCCTCAAAGCCCCCCCTCCCAAAGGCCCCAGTCATTTTGTGATGGCAAATATTTATGGCAAAAATGTTTTTAATAATAATGTGGAGAGCAGCATGGGAATGACCAGATAGCCCAAGTTACAGGAGTTTGCGACTCTCATGGCCCAAACTCTGCATGACCCTGAGAGTTGCCTTTATGTCAACACATGTTCTCTGGCTGTGGGCTAGTCAGACCCTGCTCAGGATCAGTGCTCTACACATCGTGGTCCTCGTCGAGTCAAGTTGCGATTTAATCCCGACAGTCTCAAAAAGATCATGCAGAGGTTCGGGAGGTCTCAGGTGGATCTGTTCCTGTCCAGAGAAAATACTCACTGAGTGTTTCAGCATGCAGGATCTTCCTCTGTTGGGGTAGATGTGATGGCTGCGGGCGCTCCTGTATGCCCTTCCCCGCTGCAGTGGATTGACCCTCTTCGAGAGGATCAGATAAGTGACCCTCATACCGGTGGCCCCTGAATGTCGGTCCGCCTTGTGGCTCCGGAGCTCACAGTGCACCCGGCGCTGAACTCACCACCCACCCAGTCTGCTGGGGCTGCTGGGAGGTGGGTCCTGCAGGGCACAGAATGGTGGCCTTACCAGCCTGATTCAGAGTCCCCTCTGCCTTCCGCCTCCTCCTCTCTCTACACAACGAAGGGAGGCGCCTTCCCTGAATGGCCTGACAACAACCGAGTTCTCCAGTCCAGTTGTGTGGTATGGGTGTTTCTAAAAGAATAAGGGTTTTTTATTATGGCTGTTGTGTTCTGCACACACATGGCTTCATGAGTCCAGTGTGCCCCATGACTGGGGTCCAGCAGTACATTGATCAGGCTCTGCTCGCAGCTTCACCTCAGCCTGTAAGGTGAGCCTAGATGGCTAGCATTCATGAAATAAAACGATAGTCAGGTTATTCTAACAAATTTTGTTAGACCCTTGTTAACAAGTAAAGCTATTTAAAGTATTGCCTCTTCATTAATGTTTACAGATTGCCTAAATTCAATGAACTCTTTAATAAAAATCAGCAAAACAATATCAACCTAGCATGATTGCTTCACAAGATGAAGTGCTTTGTGTATTAATGAAATTTTGATAAATTATTTAAATAAATATATTTTTTATGAATAGTTCTAATTTCATAGAACAATCAACGAACACAGAGGTTTATCTCTGCATCCAGATTTTTTATTATTTGATGATGTTTTATAGTGTGCAGTGCCTGAGATATCATTACAATAGACACCATTTATGTGGAGTAGTATGAACATATGCGGACCCGTGACTCATCTCCACAGTGGAACACAGTACGGAACAGACATAAAGGCCCTCGCCATTTGGTTTAACAAAGACAGGAGCCTGGGCTGTCTCGGGCCCTATGTAGGATACAGAGCGATGATGTTGTGGCTGAGCTGCAAGGGCTCTTCAGGGACTACAGAATGGATTCAGATATAGTCTATAAAATAAATACCGTTTTGTAAACCTAGAAAAGGCAATTCCTGAAGAAATGCTGGCCAAACGCCTGTTGAAAGGCTGATGCTAAACTGGATTGCTGGCTTCAGCGTCTGAATGGAGTAACCTTACCAATACAAATATAGGCTACAAACCATTTTAATATCCAATCGTGGACACGAGTTGACTGACACTAGCTCCCTCTTGTGGTCTACCAGGTAGTATACATCACTCAATAAATATATACGCAGTATAAATATAGATACAACTTGTGAAATGTGTGTACAGTATACATTAATGTTTTCCAAGCTTTTAGTAGGGAAGTGGTACCCAACCAATTCATTTCAAGGACCACCTTTCAGACCCACTCATACACAAAGCATTGTCTGGGCACAGCGTGGTCAAAGCCCCCTCTAGACACCACTCTGACTGAAGAAGCCATGGCCAGTGGGAGACAGAGAACCAAAAGTTGGTTTATTTAGCCAACAAATGAACACTGAACATAATGGAAAACACTATAAAGGAAAACATATGATAGAACTCACAGAGGGACACTAGCTTTAAATAACAGGCCATAATACTATATTTATTGTACAATATTTATAATATATTTATCTAAATTATATTATTCGTTTTATTATTTATTATATATACATTGTCTATTTCCATAATAAACCACCTGCATAACCGTCATGCACCACTGCGGTCCACCAGTGCTGTGGGGCACAGTCCATGTGTCCACCATACACAGTATATACACAGCTCTGAACCGCTCCGCGTGAGGGCCTGATGCCCAGACCACCCCCCCCTGGTGGTCCCTCTCTGGGGGTCCTTCCCCGGGGCAGTGGACTAGAGAGGGCCCCGGGGCCTGGGGAGAGGGGGGCGGCTGGGGTCCTTGGCTGCAGCTGATCTCTGCTGGGCCTTCCTGGGGGGACGAGCGGGGTCGGGGCCCAGAGAGGGGCCAGGACTTGGGGCCAGGGACGTACCCAGCAGGGAACCCTGCCATGTGGGGATCTGGGCCTCCACAGAGACCCAATACTGGGTCTGGGAGTGGACAGATACAGAGATCAGGGATCATTGATGGGACTCTTGTATTTGATGTGTATTTATCAATGTTTTGATGATTTATAATCGAGTTGGTCCTTAAAGGACATAATGACCGTTGAGTGATCCACCTAAAGTCCACGGTTATGAACCAGTGGTCCAGATCAATAGGGCTTATAGTCTGTTCAGAAGGTGACAGTACAGCATGCTGCCCAATGCTGCAGGCTGTTTTATAAGTGAAAGAGAGAAGCAATGCTAGCCCCTACCTCCAGAGACAGAAGATGTGGGTCAGTCATCTGGCTCTGGCTCAACAGCTTCTCAGTCTTCCTCACATCCTGCATCAAAAGACATTTCATACAGGATGGCTGGTTGGCGTTTAATGTAAAAACATACATATAAATGTGACTAATTAAACAACAACACACAATCACATAACTACCAATCAGTTAAGACAGATAGAGAGATAGAGAGACAGACAGGCAGACACACAGGCAGACAGAGAGATATAGAGATAGAGATAGAGACGGAGAGGCAGAAAGACAGGCAGACAGAAATAGAGAGACAGACAGGAAGACAGAGAGACTGACAGACAGAGCGATAGAGAGACGGAGAGGCAGACAGGGCGATAGAGAGACAGACAAAGAGATAGAGACCGACAGATAGACAGACCTCTAGGAGCCTGCGGTTCCTCTCCATAGCGGTCTGGGTCTCCACCGGTTCTTCCCTCTGGTGGTTCTGCTGATGTCGGCTCCGCACGTCTGAGAGGAGCTCCGCTCTCCTCTCTAAACTAATCGAACACCGAACCACATATCCAGGTTACCTCTAACTAATCAAACACAGAGCCACAAATAAAAGTAACCGCTCTAAACCCATCCGACACCGAAACCACAAAAGTTATCTCTCCAAACGAATCAAACACCGAATCACAGATCCGGGTTGCCTCTCTAAACGAATCAAACATCGAACCACAGATCCAGATACGGTGAACACAAGGCTTCTCCTTGTTGTTTTTAATGCTATAACGTGTAGGACACGTTGACCACGTTGTGGTGTTAGGTATGTAATAAGGCAGAGGCAGTGTGGTGCCGGGTACTCACATCTCTTCGTAGTTTCTGCTCAGCGCGGTTTTCCCGGGCGCGGACATATTCAATAGAAACACTTCCGCCTCCACGCCCCCATAGAAACACAACGAGGACGCTCTGCCCCGCCCCCTGCTGGTGGTGCTCAGTTATATACAACACATGTGATACATGTGATACATGTGATACAGCCTGTATGCGGGAAATTACGGTAGGCCCCAACAGGGCGAACCGGACCCCGACTTGAAGCGGCGGTGTCTTCTCCCTTAAGGGGCTTATTTTAGATAATAACCGGCGACGTTCTATAGGCTACATTATTACACGGCTACTTGCCGAAACGAAAAAATAACTTCACACGGTGTGTGAAGTTGTGTGAACCACGTGACTCCTCATTCTCAATTTGAGAATGAGAATTACGAGAATGAGAATTACGATAGAAATAAATGGAGAAGAATAAGGCGAAGGAAAATGGTCCTAACAGGAACAAACTCACTACCAGCGCCAAGCAGAGGTATGAGGAGAAGCTGTCAGACTTGAACAACGTCGACCCATACGAGCTACCTGCAGCAGAATGGGACAGAGACCTGGACCTTTAACCACCTTGCACATAATGGACATAGTGAACTACTTGGTTTTTGGCATCAGTCAATATACGATGCAAGAATTTAAAAGCCATAAATCGCTAGAAAGCTATGAGACATTCTGCTGTGGTTGGGTGCAAGACCTGGCCATCTACAAGCCTCCAAACGCTCAAAACACTGTTGTACTGGCAAAGGTAAATTGCTTCACCTTTTGAGTTTTATGCTAATACTAATGTGTTGTGAATACATTGCGTTGACCAAAGTGACAAAGTAATTTACCGCGATTGTTTCGTAAACACTAGATTGTAACGAGGTGTTCCATGTACACAAACGTTAGATTTAACTTCCCACATGTTTTGCAGCTTGTTATGCTAATTTGATTTTAGCCCAATGAAACATACGAGGCATTGTGTGTTGGGGGCTGCGAAGTAGACAAACCAGTTCTGGTTAGGTTAGGGTAGTTAATGGTCTGGTTACTAAAGCAAGCCATTAACGGTGTGAATGAAAGGTCTGTGAGATTCAGGCTGCAGACAAATGTAAATCTGGAAAGCTGCATACAAATGGAAATGGGGGTCTAGACTAGGCTGTAACTTGAAATAAAATGTGTCCCTTGTCTTCAAGGCTTTTTACTGTTTCTCTAATTTATTTACCTCTTGTATCTAACAGGTCATGCATTCACGACGGCTCTGCGAGCCTCCACTCACCCCATGGGTCATCCTCACACCATCGGGGCAAGTGTGTTCGGCCCACTGTACATGCATGGCTGGTGTAGCGGAGTCGTGCACCCATGTCGGAGCCCTGCTGTTTATGGTCGATGCCTGTGTACGGTTAAAGGAGAAGGCTACAGTCACAGACGAACCGGCCTACTGGAAGCTGCCAAGCAGCATCAACAAGGTCCTGCCAGAGGTTGGTCAACGCATCAATTTCATATCTGCTGCAGCTACACGGAGGTCTCTAAACAGACGAATAGACGGTGAGACCCACAATAGTCCTGCGCTGAGAACACGTCCAGCCAAAACAGCCAATGACACACCGACACCAACACCGGAAGAGCTAGCAGTATTCTACCGGGAAATCAGCACGACAGGGACAAGATCAGCAATTTTGAGTGTGCTACCCGAATACTGCGATGAGTTCAGAGACCCTATTCGGCCCATCCACAGCTTACAGTCTCTGGCTAATGGAAGCGGCCTTGATAGGAGTGACTTGCCTGCGCTGCAGAAGCACTGCCAGACCATAGGGAGCATTGCTGATGTGTCTGAGGAACAGGCAGTGCAGATAGAGAGAAGGACGCGGGGACAGCACAACTCATCACTTTGGTTTGCTGCACGGGCTGGAAGAATCACAGCCTCCTCAATGCATTGTGTTTATGCAACAGACATTAGTTCACCAGCACCCTCCACCATGAAGAGGGTTTGTTTTCCTACACGTGGGCCGGGAACAGCAGCCACCAGTTGGGGCATCAAACATGAGGAGACAGCGAGGCAGGCATACACTGCCCAAACAAAGGATCAGCACACCGATCAACAAGTGGAAACTTGTGGGTTTTTTGTCAACCCGGCCTTCCCACAGGTAGGAGCATCGCCAGATGCCATTGTTACTTGCACTTGTTGTGGGAAAGGCTGCATAGAAGTGAAATGCCCCACGAAGTACAAGGACAGCACAATCCTTGGTGCGTACTCATCAGATGACCTCAACTTCTGTCTGCATGCTGTTGATGGTCAGGTGCACCTCAAGAAGAACCACCAGTACTACACCCAGGTCCAGACCCAACTGTTTGTAACAGAGTGCCTACTGTGACTTTGTAGTGTGGACATTGAAGGACTGTGTGATTCTGCGCATAGCTCCAGACAAAACATTTTGTAATGCACGGCTTCAGAAGGCACAGGACTTCTTTGTGAAGGTGGCTCTCCCTGAACTTGCGGTGCAATATTTCTCGATACCACCTACCTCCCAAGCATCACCTGGCCCCAGTGTGCTTCATGAACTACAGCCACAGACCGTGGTGAAGAGGCCAAGGAAGCAGTCTGCCCAAAAAGCACCAAAGCGAACAAACGCAGTGTGGTGTCTCTGTGCTGGACCAGAGGAAGGTCAAATGGTGGCCTGTGACAACCAGAACTGTACAATTCAGTGGTATCACTTCCATTGCGTGGGGCTTGTGGACACCCCTTCTGCTGACACTGCATGGTTTTGCCCTTCTTGTGCTGAATAGTGTTGATTGAGTGAGATTGTACATCCATGCACATTTCTTTTTGATTTCTTTATTGCTATTTTTAAATGTTTATTTTTAAATGCACATTGTTATTTTGCACTGTTTACTGTTTCAACCTTTTGAAATTTTCATTTTCTATTTATTCAATTTATAGTTCTATTTCTATTCTAACAGTTCTCAATAAATAATGTTACGCCATATCATGTTGTTTCAAGAATTTATTTAAACACGAAACAGTAAGGAGGCACTCAAACAACACTTTTACACATATTTGTTAAGGCACAGCAAACAGTGACAATCTTATCCAACGGCATTAGGTTTTCACCCTCACATTTGATGAGCATGTTCACAGGTACAGTGGAGTGTAAGAATTTAAATTTGTTGCGCACAACACCAATCACCCTCTCAACATGAATCCTGAGATGTGCTATGGCCCTAGTCTCCTCCACATCTTTCGCATCCAGCTGTGCACGACCCCTTGTGAACGTAGGTACCTTAACTTCAGCACACATCATACCCACACTTTCCCTGATATTAAAGCCCCTATCTGCCAGCACAATGTCACCTGGCAACAGTTTGTTGAGGAAACCACTTTGCTCTGTTATACGTTTGTCACTAGTGCGCCCACCCCACCCTTGGGATATGAAAGAAATTACACCCTTTAGGTGTAAGGGTGTAATTAGGTACTTCATGGTGTATGCATGTTTATACTGAGAGAAAGTCTGTGCCCTTGCCAGTACATTTGAGGGTTTTTCAATAAACACCTCGAAACAATCCACAATGGCGGCTACATTTTTCCCGAACGATTCCACGAACTGGTGTGGCATACTCGTCAATAAACAGTCTCTGCTTGGCCAGTGCACTAATGGACACAGCCGTGCATACATCACTCCAAGGGTATGGTGAAAGGCATCACTGACTGTTGTCCTGTGTACCCGAAACAGATGGCTGATGTGCTTTACTGGCAGGTCTAGTCTGAGGCGCATTAGAGTCAACAGGACAAGCTGGAAGGGTGAGAGTTTCTTCATCCTACCTTGAGGCAGATATGGGGTGAGACTGCATAGAAGTGTCTGAAACATTACATAGCTTGCAAGTCCTGTGTAATACTTCACTATGTTATCATCACCACTCAGAAAGTTCTCATTCATCCGGTACTCATCAAGCTCCTCCTTCAGCTTTCTGTTTTCCTCCAAAAGACTGTTGATTACATCTCCTCTAGATGTGCAGAGTCCACATTCCAGGTCCTGTGCTGGGGATGGTGGTCGCTGGTCCTGTGCTGGGGATGGCGGTCGCTGCTCCTCTGTCGGGGATGGAGGCCGCTGCTCCTCTGTCGGGGATGGTGGCCGCTGCTCCTGTGCTGGGGATGGCGGCCGCTGCTCCTCTGTCGAGGATGGAGGCCGCTGCTCCTCTGTCGGGGATGGCGGCCGCTGCTCCTCTGTCGGGGATGGCGGCCGCTGCTCCTCTGTCGGGGATGGAGGCTGCTGCTCCTCTGTCGGGGATGGAGGCCGCTGCTCCTGTGCTGGGGATGGAGGCCGCTGCTCCTCTGTCGGGGATGGAGGCCGCTGCTCCTCTGTCGGGGATGGAGGCCGCTGCTCCTCTGTCGGGGATGGAGGCTGCTGCTCCTGATGCTCTGCCAGCGGTGGCACTTGCTCCTGGCGCTGGGTCCTGCTGCGCATTACATGCCGCTGATATCTCGCTCCATCTGTTGGCTTGACATCACTGTGGCCTAACCGCAAAGATGGTGTCCAGTCAGGGTGGTTCTCCACCATCTCATATGATGGTTTACCTAGAACAGAATAATTAGATTATGAAAACTCAATGTAATCAATGCTTTAATTACAATCAATGCTTTAATGCAATGTACAATGTACAATCAATGCTTCAATCAATGCTTTAATGCAATGTAATCAATGCTTTAAGCTTTTACAGAAAATGTGTTAGTTAAGCTCAAAACAATCATGGGAAACACTAATGTCATGAACTGAATCTCAACTAGTTTTGTTTAAAACAACATTAATGGTTGGGCCATCGAGCATTTTCTAAGAAGCAACAGTTTGTTAGGTAGCTAGCTAGCTGCTAGAAAACAACTTCAGATGCACTTCAGGGATCGCACCAATATAAGGTACACTTCGTGGCTTTAAGAGACGACAACATAAACAAATTTAAAGACATTTTTAGAGAACGTACCTGAGTGAAAATGCAGAGAACACACTCTTATCGACTGGGGAATGTTATCGAAAGTAAGGTCCTTTCTTCTGATTGCAGCCACCCAAGAAATCCGACGTCTCCTCGTGATGTCGGATACTTGCTCTCCTAAGTGCGTTCTCCATTTAGGGAACCTAAACAACTGTAGCCCACTGTTCTTACGGTTTCCTCGGCGATCGTGTGAGGCATTGGAGCAGTTTTTAACGCAGCAGTTGCTTCCAGGCATTGTTAAAACAGTAAAGAATTTCAACAACCTCCTCTGCTAGCAGCTACCGTGTCAACAATAACGCAAAGCTCAGCTGCACTCGGAGGGGCGTACCTACCAACATGGCGGAAAGGGGGGGGGGGGGCTTACACGGCTTACTGTGCCGTGACGTCAACTCCTCATTCCTAAATGAGAACACAATTCGGTGTTTAGCTAGGCTAGTTGCACACGTCTTTTTTATGTAGACTATCCTAGTCAAGGCCTGCGGTTCGATTAATACTTTTCTATTAGATGTAGGGTACCCAATGTGTTCGCGTTATCCATACAGCATGGCCTTTTCATGCATTTTAATTGCCCATAGATAGGCTACACCAGCGGTCCCCAACCACCGGGCCATTCAGCTCTTAGCAGATCTTAGCTAGATTCCTGACCGGGCCTATGGCCGGCGGCGGAACCCCGACCGCGGAGCCCCCCGGCGGCGGAGCTAAGATCTGAATATTAGCCCCAGCTTGATGATTCGGATCTTAGATTATGGTAGGTGAAAAGTTTGGACCCCTGGGCTACACTATCCATTGGAAATTGACAGTTTCTCGTCGGTGAGTTCGCCTTAGCACTACAGGCATCATGCACTTAGCACGTGATCAGACCACCAGAGTTGTTGGTCGTAGCACATTGAGACTAGTGCCGCGGTCAGTCGACCGCCTATTTATTTTTGTTCTCCCGTCAAACGGCTCACTGTAAGTTCACCTCCGCACAAGGCTGTGCGCGCCCTGCTGGTTAATCTGCTATCCTCTTTCTTCCCCCTCCCCCCGCCTTCACTGCTTTGATATGAAAAATGGCTGAGGCAGGTGAGTCCTCCGAATCAGGTCGAGTATTTCAGGCCAACTGGTAAAGGAGTGTCACGGCTTTCAAACACACAAACCATAAAGCCTATGGACGCCTCAGAACGGACTAGTCAACGCGCTGCGGCATCACTCGGGCAGGTGTGTGTGTGTGTGTGTGTGTGTGTGTGTGTGTGTGTGTGTGTGTGTGTGTGTGTGTGTGTGTGTGTGTGTGTGTGTGTGTGTGTGTGTGTGTGTGTGTGTGTGTGTGTGTGTGTGTGTGATTTCAAAGTAACAAACTCAAAGCCGATGCATGCGTCCAAAACTATTCGTTCAAAACCAAATAAACAACAAAAACAGCGTCCCTTATTCGCTTTAAATACTTTATTTACCGCGCCGTATTATTCCCAAAGTTTTGAAAAGAAAAGAAAGTATTTGAAGCGAATAAGCGACGACACACACGCAGGAACACACATGCACGCACGTTCATTCACGCAAGCAGGCACCCACTACAACCTGGAGAGGCTGTAAATGCTTTTAAAAATGATAATGGCTATAGACAATTTTTGACAGGTTACAAATTCTCCCAATTTACTTACTATTCCTCTGTACATATTTGTTTTTTCCTGCATTTTACCGATTTGTGAGGAGTTTTTCTGTATTACAAACAAAGAACTACTCGGAACATTCAGAGCTGCTGTAGAAAAAGATGCGCCCCTACTGCTGAGTTTGTACCGCGCCCGGAAAACAGAGTTTGGCAAGGATCTGAAGGAGATACTGGGAAAGCTTGATTATGAGGTGTGTGCACAGTACAGTACCAAACAATACTTTTGCCCAGATTAAATTCAATCTGTTGAATTACAATTAGTCTTGCTATTATTAGAGCTATCTTTCTGTTTTTTCTTTTTTTCTTTGAGACCACCAACATCGTCAGACACGGCAAGGAAGCAGCCATGAAAGGACTTCCTGTGTTCCTACGTGAAGATCCTAATCTACTTTTCAAGCAGTGTCTTGTAAGTATTAATGGTCATTAATATAAATTTGACAAGCATAGAGATACAATTGTAAAATGAAGATACTGTAATTGAAAATACTAGAAAATCTGAAAGTTTATTTCTGTTTCGCCCTCGGACTGCTTGAGAGAGGGAAGGGAAGTTAATTGCCTGTCTTATATAAAAGCTTATTGGTTGTGAAGTGAGTCCCTCTAGCACATTTGACAGGGGTTTCCGATTATACCATGAGGAAGATGCTGCTTTGATGTACAGGTTGTTGTCGGCAGATGTTAGACCGAGGCTACCTGCTTTGGCTAGAACTAGGGGGCTAGATCACAGCCATATCACTCACCACCTGTCAGGTCATTATTTTGATACTAGTGATTAGGTCTAGGCCTCTACAGGCTACAGGCTATTATTTTTCTTACAGTCCGAGTCAAATGTTCTGGGCCACATAACTACTAGGGTGATATACTCATCTACATTGGGTTGGAACCATTTCCTTGGTTTTGTGGACATTGCAGGTTATGCTGGTGAGCTGGCACGCATCTCACAGGGGTGAATTATACCATAGATTATAGATAGATAGATTATACCATGAGGGAAGATGCTTTTATTGAGCTGGCTCCTCTTTGCTCTTTTATCTGTTTAATTGTGCGCTATGCATGATGGTGGAAGTTCAGTTTGTATTATTTGTTTAAATTTCTTGGTTGATGCTTTTGCCCAACAGAACGTAGAGTAGGTTTAAAGTTTAGGATCACTTTGAATGTTCTTATTTTCAATGGAAACACACATGAGTTATCCTGCATAGGAAATATAGGAGACCAAATACTGTCTTTATTCATTTTTTCCAGATTCATATGGCGGTCTTATCATGGTAAACTAGCTCATTGTCAGGTGTTTAACAGCGACACACACTCGGAGACAGTAAAGAAAGACGGGTCCTAGCTGCTACGCGCGTTTGATGTGCTCTCACCGTTCTCATGCACACAATTGTTTTTTTAATACATAAATTAAAGGCTTGCGGTTTGTCCACGATGTGGCCTGTATGCGGGAAATTACGGTAGTGTAGTTTACATAGTTTTCATAGTTTTCAGCCTACGTGCTGCTGAGAAGACCAGAGTTTTTTTACAACACCCTCAGGGGTCGCATAGCTATTGGACCATGAGGAGATATTAGCTGAATGCTAGGAAATGTTATTTGTTTAAATGTCCCATGGCATGCTATTTTATGGATGCTTTAATAAAGGTGTTAGTGGGCCCCTAATACAGTACTTGAAGACGTTTAAGAAATTCAGCCTTGGTGCAGAGTTACAGCCACTATTTGCCAGTCCCACAATGAGCTCTCCACAAACGTGCCGTTTTTAGAGGCGGGTCAAGGTGGAGGGTGGGAGTGTGGCCCTGAGCAGCTTGCAGCCACGGTACCATGCGCTAGTGTTTACAGTGGAACACTGAACACTCCGGGTGCTCCGGCGGGAGTCCTGGAGCTCTATATCTAAATAATATCATATTATATTTAGATATCTATATAATATATATTATCATGGTCAAAAGCTGTTTGCGCCGCCGTATGATATTATGAATCTCAAACGACTGCGACGGGTTCTCAGACGCCTCTGGTTCTTCCACTTCCACGTCAATATTAAGTAGGCTACAGACTCAACGGAGAAATGAAATGGAGGAGAAGGGGATTGTTGCCCGCGATTGTTGCCCGGGGTTGTCTGCGTCGGGTTGGTTGAGAAGGAATTGGGAACCGCGACATGGAGGAGAAAAGGATTGTTGCCCAGGATTGTCCGTCGGAGCCCCGCGGAACGCTGGCCGCCCCCGGGGCTGCCCGCCCAGCCCTGCTGCCACGGCAGCGGTCCGTCTGAGCCCCGCTGCCCGCTGGCCACCCCCGGGGCTACCTGCTGAACGCTGGCCAACCCCGGGGCTGCCCGCCCAGCCCCGCTGCCCGCTACAGCGGGGCTCCGACGGACAATCCTAGGAAACGATCCTTTTTTCCTCCATGTCGCGGTTCCCAATTCCTTCTCAACCAACCCGACGCAGTCTAGTCTTTTCACCAAATGGGAGCTACATGCAAGCTTGCGTTATTGTGTTGCATGTTATGCGCCATGAAGGCCGCCTCATACCTCCGGATCCGGACGAAATTTGTCTGTCCGTACTAAACGTTGTCTCCGGGACTACCCTTCATACCTCCGTCCGGTTTCAGTGTTATGGATGTTACGCAAAACAACTTCTAGAGGGCAGTGACTGTCGTGTATAAAATGACCGGCATCGACAATCGCAAACATGGTATCTGTAGAGGAGATGATTATGCTCTGTGTCATCCGGCACAAAGTGTACGTGGAGGTGGCATGTGGCACCCCTCACCAACCTGCAGATTCTCTGCTCAAAATTTAAATTCAAAAAAGTTTTATTGGCATAAAAAATATACATTTGCATTGCCAAAGCAGGTGTACAATAAAATTATAAGGTCAAGTATATAGTATAATATAAGTATAAAACGTTAAATACAAAATATATATACATATCAGTTATTATAGGCCTACTACTCTCGTGGTTGGGACTTCTGCCTCTACTGCCGCCTCGATCTCCAGTGGTAGTGCTCCGGTTTGTCCGGAGCACTCCGGATTCGTAAGCTCAGAGGCGACAGACCCACTGACGGACGACCTCCGGGACCAGACAAAAGCGTCCGTATCCGTATTTACCGTAGGGTGTGAATGGGCCTTTACACCAACAGCGGAACGGTTATCCAAATAACAAAGAACACTTGCGTTACAGTGTGTATTCACACACACACATGTGGCGCTCGCACTGTCCTAGCTCATTGTCTCATTGGCGGGCCAAATTCTCTGGGCGGGCCAAGTAGAGAAAGGGGAGGTAACATGGCCCCATATGACGTCATATGGGGCCGGAAGCCAAATCGAATCGTTCAGCGATCCTTTTTTCAAAGACGGCGCAAGATAGCTACTTCTCGGTTTACACCTAACGCAATTTTTAGCTACTGGGGGACCATAGGGAGGCTAGGGGAACTCGACTTAATGTTAGAAAACCTCAAAGTGAAAATTTCATGCTATGGGGCCTTTTTAAATGGCTTATTAATTCATAGGGCTCCTTTTTAGGTATAGGCCCATTTGATTGTTGTTTCTGCTGATCAGGTGCACCAACCCATTGCAGCAGCAAATTTGATGATGGAGGTGTGATTGCTGGTCTGCAGCGGGTGCATCACATAGCCCTGGGCAGAGCCGTATATAGAGAGAGTTCTGCCAACTGGGTCATGGGTCATGGATCATGGGTGCCATCTTGTAGACCCAAGTCAGCTCACTGTACAACGTCTGCCAATGGAACGAAGATGGGATGTTGCAACAAATCGCTCATTATCATCATAAACTGTTTGTGAATGTTAAAAGGTTTCTCATACTTTGCTAAAATATAAACACTTTTACAAATATATCACATTGAATGTCTCGAGAAGACAGACAATTATGCCTACATCACCTACAGGGCTCCAGACTAACTTTTTGACAGGTAGCACTGGTGCCACCTAGCTTTTCATTTAGTAGCACCAAAACAAATTAGGTAGCACCATATTTTTCTTTGTAAAGCGTGTTATTAATACATGACCTTATGTTTATGAAAGATTGACAAATAAATAGATAAAGAATAAAAATAAAGATAGATAAACGCCTTAAATTAAGCACATGACATGGAATATTTATATTTACACACACACACACACACACACACACACACACACACACAATTCTGTGTGTTTTTATAAGATACCTGGGCATGATGGCATTAAATAATAATTTAATTCTAACAGAAATTATAATTAACCTATAGAGCATTTTTCCATATAGTTATTATCATTTGGCTATATGAGACACACTCCTTACCTTCTGCATGGCCATGTTCAACCACAATATGGCCAATAAGAATATTGGTTTTCCATCTTCAACGATACGGGCATATATAATCTCGCACTCTTTGGTGGATTTGTCAGTGGAACCGTCAAGCATGAATGAGAGGTAGGGGGCGGATGCGACTTTGTCAGCGGTCTTTCCCTTGTCTGCTATAACTCCCACAAATTGTGCACACGCAGTGTCGTTGGAATATGTGGGGTTGACGTTCAGTCCGTTATTCTTCATCATTTTGTGAACGGGAGTTCCTCTTTAGCGATGTTGTAGGCGGTGTTAAACTTGATGATCATTTGTTCATTCTCCGCCGAGCGATTGGTCTCATCTATCTGATTAAATGAGGTGGGGAGAGACTGGGAGCTTCATGTGATGCAGCAGTCCCTGCACGTCTTGTGCTTTTGGCTTTCATTGTGTAATTTTAATGACTGAACTTTGAATTGTGTAGACCCATTTACAAAATGTGTTTTGCCTGCAACGGGCCACATGTCCTGCAGTACACACACCATGGTTTGTCCCTCATAACGCAACCACGGGAACTGCGCCAGCCATTTTTGTTGAAAACAATACTTTTCTTTTTTCTCCCCACTGCCCCCTGCCTCTTTCGCCAACCTGTCACTGTCCTCTTCAGAATAAGAATCTGAGATTATTTTTGCTTCCTCTGCTAACCCTTCTCCAGCACCAACAACAGCGTCATTTGTTTCCTCCGAGACATTTTTCTTCTTAAAATAATCTACTATCGACCGCTTCATATCTGCTCGTCCTCCTGCAAGTAGCACCGGAGCGACCTCATTAAATTTTAACTCACACCTTAAGAAATTAGGTCGCATATGCAACCTAATAGGTCGCACTCTGGAGCCCTGATCGCCTATCAGTGGAGCCGCGTTCACCTTCTCCAATAGCCGTCGCCGTGTAGCCTACGATTACTTATTGAGACATTGGCTAAAAATTACAACTTCTTGGTTATTTATTTTAATCTAGACTATAAATATTTCCCCTAAACATCAAATTAACCCTTCTCGTAGCCTACTTAGGTGTCATGATCAGACTGTGTCTATTGTTAAAAGTCTGACTGATGACTAATGCCCAAGGGAAAAAAGACCATACATGTATAATTTTGTTTATCAATTAAAGAGTTTTCTCTTTCATAAAAAATGAATCCGACGTTAGCAATATAAAAATAACTTTGGTTACTTCTTAGACTATAACTTATAATACATTCTGAATGTTTGCATTCAAATCCTAGCAGTACGCAATAATTTGTACAACATTTAAACAACAGACTCTCAGGAAGATCCTCCAACAGGAAAATTCATATTCAATATTCATTAAAATATCAACAGTGAAATCAGGGAAGAGCCATTAAAACATCTAAAATATTACGGTAAAAGTATACATTTTGTATTAGACAATCTTTAATATCTTTACTTCTTACACTATATAGCGTATAATACATTCTGAATACATTCTGAATGTTTGCATTCAGAGATGGTTCATCTTCAGTCCGTTTCGTTTGGTGGGTCTGCTGGGCGGTGTCGGTGGGGTGAAGACGAACAGTGTTGGGATGGAATTTGGCTTGAGCTTCCTAACACCATCAGCTCTGTGACTCTAACTGTGTCTCATCGAAGTGGTCCTACAAACGGAGTCAGACATTTTAATGCAATTTCAAAGAGAAAGTAAATGATGGTAATGGATTTTCACAGAATGGCATCTAACCAATGCATAGTTATTGCATGGATTACATAAGCGCTTTGGCACCATGCTGTTTGCACTAGACTCTAGACAAGAGTAACATAAATCTCTCCAGCAAACATGAACTGACCATGTATTATCTAACTCGAGAAATAGCTGACCAAGCAATGCTGCAAAAGGGCATTTGTTTGCAATATATCCACATGATTTCTGTGCAAAGTTAATCACAATCTTTCTGACATGCATGAACATAAACAAAGACAATGCAGCCGGTGTTTTGAAAGAATGCAGGGTAAAATGCGGCAGTGCAGAAAGATAGCACGTCAAGTAGGCTAGCCTTGCAATGATGTAGTATTAATAGTTGTCATTATTCTAAAAATTGCATAGATTTTCACAGAATGGCATCTAACCAGTGCATACTTATGCATAAAAGAGCCTGGTGGAAAAATACAGATGGCAGATGCAGGTTTTGTCCAGTTCAGTGCTAGCATTAGCATAAAAAAGGCGCAAAGAGCTAGCGAGCATGGTGTAGCTTAACACTACTAGGCTAAGTTCAAATCAAATTCACTTTGGTTAGTACTTTTTTCGAAGCATGCCATGAATTGATGGGGTACAATAATATTTTCCAAATGTGTTTTCTTTACAAAGTCTATGATAGAAATGTTCTTACCTCACACAACAAGGAAAAATTTTTCGGCTTCCAGTTCATCCTTCTGACCCTCTGCTCCCACAATTTCCTCCTAGTAGGGTCCTGAGGGAAATGATGCAGACGTTTACCACGTCCGGGCCTTAGAGAGCAACCATAGGCTACACAACACGACATTTTCTTTCGAAAAGTAATGATATTACAGATATATATTCCTCTCTTGTAAGTTGTCGCACTTGCCTTGATAGCATGGTAATGGCGATTGATTAATGTTTGGTCTGTAAGATGGCGTACACAAAACACGTGACTACCTTTGAACCAATCCACGACAGAATTGTCCTGAACGTTCTAAACAGAGTTGGCGGAACTCTCTCTATATACGGCTCTGGCCCTGGGAAGAACTTGTGCTGAGGGATAGTGGATGTCACATATTCTACTCTGGCCACCTGTGATCGGTTCTTTTAAGTAATCTTACACAAGATGGCGTTCTTGAATGTCATTGGTACGCAAAGCACAGCCGTAGGAACTCGGCGCTTGCGCCGAGTTCCGAAGTCCTGTGCTTCAAGTACCAATAATGACATTCAAGAACACCATTGAGTGTAAAATTGCAAATCAATAACACAAACCATCTTCATTATCAACAATATTGTAAAATGTTTTCATATTGTGGGTTAATTTGCCCTCAAATTCAAGCTTTCTGCCCGAGTTCATCTCCATCAGAAAATAGTTCCTATAGTAAAAGCGCCTCGTTCCTACTGCGCAAGTGAAACGATGTAACAGTTGAACGTTGTTATGGAAACTAGGCTCATGAAAGTAGTTTCAGCTAGTTAGCGTAGCGATACTTTCTGTAATTAGGCACATTATTTTTGTCCGTTCTTTCACCAGGCATTTAAACACACTCTAGAATGGGAATTGACCAATCAGAGTGCTTGCTTAAACTTGTGTGTTATTGAATACCACATTAAGTCAGCTTTACAAATTTTCTCATTTTTCTCATGGACAGCACCAGATAGGCTTGAATGACGGGGATATGGATCAGTATACACCGGAATGGTCCTTCAACAACAAAGCTAAAATGACAGACAACTTCATATTGGATATGACAATCCAATTTGAGATGCCTGGCTCCCTACAAGACATGTAGTATGTGATGTGAGTTTGAATTGAAAATCATATTTCTTAATGTCCTCAAACAGGAAACTGATCCAGATGACGTGGCTGCCAAGGGAGTCACTGTGGGAATTCTGTATGTCCTGTGTGGCTGAAGCCTCATCCCCCAAGATCCAAAACATCGCACTCATCTTAGAGGAATCCATAGTAGTAAAGGACCTTCCGGATACTCCCATGGCCTACCTTCTCGGCCTCCTTTATGCACTCAATATTTCCTATCCGGAGGACCTTAAGTACACCTTTGAAACACGTGTTCCTGGATAATGGCCCAAAATGCTCTGTGTGCGATCTCTAAAGAAAAAGCTTTGTCTTGTCTAAACGTTGCAAAAAGAAAAGTGAAATAAAGAAACAGGTTTTCCCTCTTGGAGTCAGCTCTGATTAGCAGCTGTGAAATTTGACAAGTTCACATAATTGATTTGTGTTGTGTTCTCAGACTAATTGCTGGTTAATAACTCAAAAGTTTGTAAAATGTGTGTTACACCCATTTGTAAGTTATGTAGTTATTGCTAATAAGGCAACGTGAAATTTGACATTGATTTATTTTATTTATATTTTTCTACATTGTTACATTGATTGTTCTAGCAAAATGTTAATGCAGAATGTATTTTCAAGTTAGACCTGTGAAGCCATACGTGTCAAGACAGCTGTGAATGACATGTTATGTGAATTTTAACAGAACTTTTTCATGTTAATTCTCTTGATGCCCATAGTCATCTCTGACCAGAAGCTGGCAAACTAATGTTTTAAGTGTTTATCACACATTTTATTGTCTTAAATTGTATTTTAGATGCATCTGAGCAGGGATTATTGTTCTAGCATAAGTGTAACTGAATGTTTTTCAAGTTATACCTGAATATTTGGCCATATTGTTGAATTTGAAATTCACACTTTGATCACTGACTAGCAGCTGTGAATGACATGTCATGTGAAATTTAACACTGAACTTTTTCATGTTAATTCTCTTGATGCCCATAGTCATCTCTGACCAGCAGCTGGCAAACTAATGTTTTAAGTGTTTATCAAGTGAAGAATGGGGGGATCGCACACTAGGGCTGAGAAGTTCCAAAAGTATTTTAAAAGCCGAAACAACAATTACAGGACACATAAACAAGGGGAAACGTTTCGGGTCTAGCCCTTCATCCGTGTTCCTTGTACGTGATGCGTTACAGGGCGCAGCGGCCTTTTATAGGCTCGCCTGCCAATCACCCAATCACCCCAAGACGCGAGTGTGTTTGGGGTCACAGTGTATCCAAATCACCAAAGTTACAACTTACACCACAGGTACTATAATATAATTATATACAAACATGTACAGGAGATATAACATTTGTATACAGAAACATATAGTCACATTTTAATAGTGATACCATATTTAAATTTAAAAAAAATATATATATATAAAACATTTAGAAAAAGGTACACATCACCCTTATCAAAAGCAATATCATCATAGCACATTAGGTTATCTTGCGTCCATGTTGGCCTAGTCCATTATTCAAACAACTATTCTAATTACAACAGTTACAGCGAACATGTTCAGGTAAATTCATCATTGATACCACATAGACGGTCTCCTAAGATCAGTTCAGACCAAAGATTCGCGACGCAACGAGACTCTTTTGGGACGTCAGGGGAAAAGTTGCAGCAGTGTGAACTGGTCGTCGCAAGGCGGCTAATGCCGTTGCAAGGAGTCCCCAAAGATTGAACATGTCAAATCGCCAGGTCCAGTTTTAGAACGCAACGATGTGGCTATTTCTCTTCAGCCAATCAGGACACAGCACAACAATTTAGGCTTATTAAATACAAGTTGTAGATGCTAACGGTATTATCTTTGGTTTTACACCGCACTTATTTAACATGCCCTGCAAATGTATAAATCAGTGTTCGAATTACGTGGGAGCCAGAGGGAACCGAGCTCCCAAAAAGGCAAAGTCAAAAAACTGAGGGGTCTCATATCTGAAGGTGTCTGCCATATTTGGCATTGTAATTTCATCTTAAACAACACTCATCCATCCCCGTGCAGTCTCTTACCATTAAAGATGTTAGATTAAAATATAGGCTAGCCTACGTCACGTAGACTGACTCATTTCACGGATTCCTGTGAGACCGGGTTGCCTTAATTACATCGGTCGCATTTGTCAGGTGAAAACTAAATGTCAAGGGAAAGAGGCGGTGGTTGAAAAAAGTATTTCGATCGCTTATTAAGTTCACTCGTGGCGTGTAATGATTTATTCGTTTCCCTGTATCATTTCCTTAATTTAGAAGACAGTTAAAAAAAAATTATAAAAAAATATATATTAAAAAAAATTATCAAAAAAAATGAAAAAAAAATTACCTAAAAAAAATTAAAAAAAAATTAAACGAAAAAAATAATAATAAAAAAATTGGACCTGCGCACAAATGTTTTTTTTGGGATCTGCGCGCGCATCTTTTTTTTGGACATGCGCACGCGCATCTTTTTTTGGACTTGCGCGCGCATGTCCAAAAAAAAGATGCGCGCGCAGATCCAAAAAAAGATGCGCATGCGCATGTCGAAAAAAAAGATGCGCGTGCGCATGTCCAAAAAAAAGATGCGCGCGCAAGTCCAAAAAAAAACATTTGTGCGCAGGTCCAATTTTTTATTATTATTTTTTAAATTTATAAATCTTTTTTTATAATTTTTTTATATAATTATTTTTTTCTAAAAAATATTTGATACATTTTTTCATAATTTTTTTGATATAACTTAATATAATTTTTTTTTTTTACATAATGATATAATTTTTTTTAATCTGTTTTTATATATTTTTTTTTATAATTATCATTTTTTATTATCTAATAATAGGTAAGACCGCACGGGGATGGATAATGAGCGTTGTTTAAGATGAAATTACAATGCCAAATATGGCAGACACCTTCAGATATATGAGATTGGTTCCCTCTGGCTCCCACGTAATTCGATTTATACATTTCAGAGCTGCCAACTTGCACCGTGTGACACTCGTTTTTGCCTGCTTACACACGCCCCACATCACCCCCCCCCCCCCCCCCCCCCGTCAATCCCGATAGTCGGTCCGTTCGTCCCCCCCGTCAACAATCACGATCGCCCCCCCCCCCCCCCCCCCACAGTCAACATTTAAGCCCAGTTCAGACCAAAGATTCGCGACGCAACTGCTTGCAACTCCTTGCGGCGAGACGGGCGGAGACGTTCTAAAAACTGGGCAGTTCACACTGCTGCACCGGGCGGCGACGGCAGGTGGTCTCCCTAGCAACTGTGAACGCTCTGGCACAGCTGAGAGCCGCATAAGCATCACTTCCATCCTGCTAAAAAGTAACCTAACTTAGGTTTGCGATTAGTTTTATTTTGGTTGAGAGTAGGCTAGAGTTGCTGTGTTTCGCCATTCTCCACTACTTCTGCATTGTAGTAATTCGCTGGAGCTTTGTTTAGATCCCGCTAGTTGGATACATTGCATTCTTTCGTAGTGGCGACTTCTCGACTGCAAGGGAAGCTCGGCTTCCCCTAAAATTAAATGGTCAGATATATACGGCATTTCAGAATGTTAGTAAACAATAGCCGTAACGACACTTCCGGGTGGCAGAACGAGCGGCTACCACTGACCAGAAGCCATCCAGCCGGCTGTAAACACAAATAATAATGAATAATAATAAATAAATAACAATAAAGACTATGTCACACAGTCAACAAAACATTGTTGTTGATCTGAAGTTGAAACGATGACGAAAACTAATATATATATATATATATATATATATATATATATATATATATATATATATATATATATATATATATATATATATATATATATATATATATATTAATGAGACGTCCCGTAGCACCCCGCAAGAAGAAAATCATTAATTCAAGCCATTTACTCTGTTTTCTCGATCGTGGAAGGGTTTGTTTACTAGTGGTGCCAACGGAAAATGCATCGGCTTTTGCCACCCGGAAGAACCTAGTGTGACGTCATGGTGAATTGCCGTATACTGTTGTGTTAACATTTTGTGGCATTCGACGGTCGAGGGACCAATAAGATAATGTTTAGTTAAGGAACTAGTGACAAGTTGCCAACAACGCCACCCCAGGAATTTCACCTGGAGAGTTAGATTAACCTAAGTTAAAGCACACAAGTTCGTTTACTAATGAAAGCTTGAGACTGGGTCCAGCATACAAATTCAATTCCTTTTAATTAATATACATAATCTTTAAACATGACTTCTCAATAAAATATGTTCACACAACCACACTAAAGTGAACTCACACACACACACACAACACAAATACACAAAAAGGGGAGGGCAAATAACTAAATGGGGTTTAAATCAGGGTTAAATCACTTCAACCCACAACTTAAACAAACCCAATAAATGCAAACAAAAGAAAACTAACAAAGAAAATAAATCAAAAGTAATGGAGATTTATCCAAACTGATAAATCCAAATAAATAAGTAAAGCAATTAAGCCAAACCAAAATAACTAAGAAAACGAATTAAACCAAAACAAACATGCAAAGCAACCCACAAAACACAAATAATATCATCAATAAGATCGGTTAGAAGTCGGTTAAATGAATAGGTTAAGATAATGAGAATGGGGATGAGGCAGCAATCACCATACTCTGTGGCAGGTACAGCACAGTAGGAGATGCAGAGTAGGATGGATGTGTTGGCCATATAAACCAGTGGACAAAACAGCAGCCGGCCAACAGCAGCGTGAAGAGGGGGGGGGGAACGTGCTGGCAGAAACCGCCCACACACACACGTCAACCCTGCCATAGAAAAATACATTTGTGGTAGAGGCTGAACAACTGTAATAACTTGAGTTAGCGTCATCTTATCCACATACCGTCAGTTGAATGAACATCACTAAAGGGGAGGAAGGGGATCACTTGATCACGCAGCTGAAGTGCAACTCGATCACTCAGCTGATCGCTCCCCACTGCAACAGGTGGAGGGGGAAAACACTCGCACGCCCTACAACTGCAGCCGATACGGGAGAGGGAAGACCCGGCCAATGAACTGCCTGAGGGATGGAAGCCAATGTTGAGGACTTGTGCAAAGTTTAGAATGTACACAGATGCACACAAAACGCAAAAACGCAAAAAAAAGCATACCAAACGACGGCGAGCTGCACGATCCAGCTAAAGGCGATCAGGTGAGGCGGCCAGGTGCGGTGATAACAGGAGGCGGGGCAGCCAGGAGCTCCCAGACAAGAGGGCTCCCAGTGCACAACCACTCACCTTTATAGGCAGCGCACCCAACAGTGATAGGCCGGCTGACTCCTTCTCATACACTTACGTGTTTAATTTGCGTATGTTTAGACAGATGGGCGTGCACACACACGCGCACCAAGCATCACCCGCATTCATTCATTATTTTAAACACTCACTCGCGGTAAAACTATGTTTTCTCACGATCAAATACTCATCAATCCTAAAAGTAATGGGCTTGTACACGATGTCTTTGTCAAGAACATATGTGTTTGCTGTACGGTGTTTGCAGATGCATTGATTTAAAAGTAGGCCTACAATTTACCGCTGTATAAGCTGTTCTTTCCCAAATAATTTAAACAATCATTTACCCTAAAACTAGATTTTGTTTTGGAGGCCTGGAATATACTTTCTCGAATGTATTATTGTTGTTATTATTATTATTATTATTATTATTATTATTATTATTATTATTATTATTATTATTTTAACGCATGGCATAGCTTACTATACTTCATTCATGTTCATTCATGCAGCCCTATGGAAATGTTTCCACAATCCACACGCTATTTCTATGCAGTTTCACACGTATGCATAATCTTTGACATCATAATATTTAACATGCAAGTGTAGTGGTGCCTGGTTGCTGCGGGGGACAATCAGCTTTGCGCCGGGTGCAAACTAGCAACGACACATGCGTCGGTGTAGAAAGTAAATTGCGCCGGGCGCAAGATAGGGCCCTTCTTCTGTTTGGCGCACATGGCTAATTTGCATACGCGCACAGGACTGTCGGAATGGGAACACGTCGGACTGGCAGCATGTAACCATAACAACGGCTAACGTGTAACGGTAACGGTGGTCCCGTTAAAATAATGTCAATGAATCAGCTCAAGCCTAACGTTATCTACAATCGTTGTTCTGGAACCAAAGATAAGGATCTACAACTTGTAGGCCTGATTGGCTGAAGAGAAATAGCCACATCGTTGCGTTCTAAAACTGGACCTGGCGATTTGACATGTTCAATCTTTGGCGACTCCTTGCGACGCCTTGCGACGACCAGTTCACACTGCTGCAACTTTTCCCCTGCGACGTTCTAAAACCGCCTCGTTGCAAGTCGTTACGTCGCGAATCTTTGGTCTGAACTGGGCTATAGAAACACAACGAGGACCCTCTGCCCCGCCTCCTGCTGGTGGTGCTCAGTTATATACAACACATGGTAACCATGTGAGTTTTACTGAATGTATAGTATTCAAATGTCCTTCTATTCCATTCTATTTCCTCTTCTGCTTATTAATGTCAGTGTATAAGTAGCAATAGCACAAGCAGTAGAGATTAAACACTACTATGCTACACTACTATACTATGTATAGGCTACTATAAAAAAGACAAAGAAATACTTTTAAGAATAGGCCTGGTCTCTCTCTCTCTCTCTCTCTCTCTCTCTCTCTCTCTCTCTCTCTCTCTCTCTCTCTCTAAAGAAAGAGACTCTGAACTGCAGTCTAGTCATTAAGTGTAGTGCAGAGGCAGGCACATAAACACACACACTGTCAGTTACATCAAAACTCATACTTTATTTTTTTTTATGTATAGCAATACCATTTACATATTAAATAACACTAGAATAGAATGCTTTGATATAGCTTTCAACAAAACCAAACATATTTTTTTATCTTCATTTAATGTTACAAAAGAAGAGGGCCACCTGTCTGCGTTGGGAGATGGAGCGAGGAAGGGAGGACAGGAGGTTCTTCATCCCCACTTTCATGGGACAGCCAAGTCTGAGCCTCTGGAGGAGTGGAGCCCAGCCAGAGGGAAAACATTTGAGTAACTTCACATTCACCACCTGGCACTCAATGGAAGGCATGGAGGAGGAGGAACTGGGATTTGATGACGAACCACAGACAACCAGTTTTCCTTATTTTACCACCACAACAAAACAGCAAGTTGAAATAAGAGACAGAGTCACGAGTTGAGAGAGAGAGAGAGAGAGAGAGAGACAGAGTGTGTGTGTGTGTGAGAGAGAGAGAGAGAGAGAGCTTAATATTAAAATATAAATTCTATGATTATATACCTGAAATACCTGTGTTGGAGGAACACCCTGCAAGCGTACGTTAACACAAGAGAATCCACAAGCAGAGGAGTGGCTGACATATTCACAGAAGGAGTTGCACTAGGCAGTTTCCTCGAAGGTTGAATGACTAATGACTAATTCAAATAAAATGGGAGAAATTTTAAATTTTGTCAAATCAAACTATTCTGATTGTACAAAACAAATTGCACCTGTTAAAAGGTCAGATGAGCAAGTGCTCCAGTCTCCAGATAAGCCTCACAAGCAATGTGATTTGTATTGATAGTGTAAAAGGTGTCAATGAAGGCAACATGAGAACAGTGACGGTTACTGGAGAACTCACTAGGAGGAGGAGGACTCACTAGGACTCAATAGGAGGACTCACTAGGAGGAGGGACTCACTAGGAGGAGGACTCACTAGGACTCAATAGGAGGACTCACTAGGAGGAGGACTCACTAGGAGGAGAACTCACTAGGAGGAGGACTCACTAGGAGGAGAACTCACTAGGACTCACTAGGAGGACTCACTAGGAGGAGGACTCACTAGGAGGACTCACTAGGAGGAGGACTCACTAAGACTCAATAGGAGGACTCACTAGGAGGAGGACTCACTAGGAGGACTCACTAGGAGGAGGACTCACTAGGAGGAGGACTCACTAGGAGGAGGACTCACAAGGAGGAGGACTCACAAGGAGGAGGACTCACAAGGAGGAGGGACTCACTATGAGGAGGGACACACTAGGAGGAGGAAACACTCAGACAGACAGAATACCAGTCTGGCTGGATATTGGGAGACTGGCTGTCAACCCATTTGAATACAAATTTTATCTCTGTTTTTCTAATTGAACACATTGCAGCTTTGTCAAAAAACATGAAACCTTAAACACAAACACACAACATTTTCAATGTATATGAATGCTAATGCGTACGTAATTAAATACATTGACCATTATAATCTTGACAAAAAAAATGCATGAATGCAAATAATGCATAATATGTCATGGATATTTTGTGCAAATCCTGTGTTAACAACTATGAGCTGAAAAAACTATGTTGACAAAATGAAGCTATTTAAATGTACCGAAACTTTGTACCAAATGTACCAAGATATCTTAAACCAAAGAATGCTCGTACTCACAGCGATATCTGGACCAATCATGGTTTTGTGTAGCAAGAACAGAAGGGTGAGGTGTGTGACCTTTGCTTGTTTACATGTCGATGAGTTGAGTCTTTGGTAAAAGTGGAAACCTTAAACAGCATTTACCCTTAACATTAATAATAAGTGAGAAGACATTTGACTGTGGGTGTCATTGTGCTGTAAAGTCCTTCATATTTCAAGTGTTTATTTAATATCATCAGTCAGAGCAAAAGAAAAACTGTACAACAGAAGGTACAGAAGTAAACGTTGTGTCCGAACATTTAATATAATATAGTGTGTGTGTGTGTGTGTGTGTGCGTGCGTGCGTGCCTGTGTGTGTGTTCATGTGAGCGTGTGTTTGTAGTTTTTTCATAGTTATGGTAGCACTACACTTCATCAAAGATAGGAAAATATAATTGACCTTAAACTTGGAAAAAACATTTTTGAATCATCTCTGAGGAGAGAGAGAGAGAGAGAGAGAGAGAGAGAGAGAGAGAGAGACAGAGAGGGAGAGAGAGAGACAGACAGAGAAAGAGACAGAGCGACAGAGCCAGACAGAGAGAGAGACAGAGAGAGAGAGAACAATTGGATAAATCAGCATGTAAGGAAACAGAAGCTATGTACAAAAGGCCCTACAGAAAGAACAGAAGAAACAACTCCAGATCGCTCTCGTTCCAACTCTCAACACGTGGTACTCCTCCTCAAGGGTAGAAGAAGAACAACGATGGAACCAGGGTTTCTGGTCACACCATCGGTTCTTCACTTCTTCTTCTGAGTTTCCTGCTCATGGAGGCCATCAGCGTGGGGTCTCTGTGCCGGTGGGCGGTGTGGACATATACACAAGGCTGTGAGTTTGGATGGCCTAGCAACATAGAATACAAGGGAGAGGGGCCCCTGAGCCCAACGCGAGGGCTTGGTGGGACCCCCACGCCTTGTGAAGAGCTAGTGAAGAGCTAAGCTAGGGGAGGCCATCTTGTGTTCCCAATACAAAAACAGAGATTTACTGGTCCAAGGATGGAGGCCACAAAGGACATGTACAAAATCACAAAACGTATTATGATAAGGATATATTTATATATGTATACATACAGTATTTCCATATATTAAAACTCATAATAAGAAGAATCATACAAAGAAATCATAAAAGTTCACAGTCGCAGTTTCATCACTTAGGGTATGTTGACATGGGTGTGTATGGTTAGCCTTGGGATAGTGAGAATAAGCCTAAGAAATAAAAACAATGGAAAAGTACAAAGCAAGCACTACTTCTCTCTGCGGTATTTGTACCACACTCTCATGTTGTGGGATAAATAAGCGGTATATGAGTCACATGAGCCGAGTGGAGTTGGTTTATGCTGAGTGAAAAAGAACAGCATACAAGTGGCTGAGGCCCATGAGAAGTCTCCTCTCTTCAATGTCACTTTATGCAAACAGACCAGTAGGGGGCAGACAAAACAATGTTCTTCACAGAAGCCGTTGGTTTAGGGCAACAATAGCCATGGAATGTAAAAATAAAAAACCAAAGAAGAAGAAGAAAAGCTAAGTAGGTCAGCTTTAGTATAGGCAGTAACACTGACGTTATATAGTGCACACAAGAACAGACAGCAAGTGTTTCTCGTCGCGGTCGCCACTGTGGGAAAAAAAAACTGCAGGTGCAAACCCCTTTTCAGTAGAACGTTAAGACAGAAAATGGCAAGAGAAAGAAAAATAAATATCAAAACTTTTCATCAGTGTAAAAAAGTAATCAGGTTATCCATATGAACCAAGAGTCTGGCAGAAAAGGCCTCAAAAAGTCTGGTGTCCACACTAGTCCTCCTGACACTCTAGAAAGGTAGGTGCGCCCTGGTCCGCATGGGGGTGGGGGGGTAGGGGTAGCGGTCCTGGGGGGCCTGGGGAGACGAGCGCATGGCTCCGGACCCTGTAGTTAGTGCTGCTGCCTTGTGGCTCTCAGACCAGAGACTCCAAGCTCTCGTCCTGGTCGGACTGGTCTGACATGGAGACCATGGTTCCGTTCAGGTCGTGGGTCAGCCCCGGGCCGCTGGTCTCCTTGGTGCTGACCAGGCTCAGCAGGGCGGTGTAGAGGAACTGGTACTGGTCCTGTGGGCGGAGCAGGAGTACAGAGAGAGGAATTGTCAGCCCTCCTGAATGTAATCACCTGGCGGAGGGGGATAACGTTTCTACCAGACAAACTGCCCCTGCACACCTGCTGTGTGTCCACCTTAATTATTAACCTCTGCTTAAGGGCATGTCACACATGCATGGACACACGCAAATGCACACACTCATGCAGGAACACACACACACACACACACACACACACACACACACATGTAGGAACACACACACACACACACACACACTCACGCATGCAGGAACACACACACACACACACACACACACACACACACACAAACTCACGCATGCAGGAACACACACACACACACACACACACACACACACACACAATTGAAACCCTTATGCATTATGTTATTACTGATGGCAGAAGGAGGCTGCCTTGGACAAACACTAGCTGTTTGGAACACTGAGTATCAGCCACTTGCAGTACGACGACTTAGCAAGACCAAAGAAAACATTGACAGCGCATTCAAACTGAAAAGAAAGTAACATGAAGTGGATCCTTCTGCGGCGGTCTTACAATGTGTGTGAAGACGCCGGGCCGCATGAGGTTGATCATCTTGGCCACCTGGTAGACGTCCACCGCACTCTCACTCTCCAGCTGCTGGGACAGGGTGCTGAGGGCACACAGCATGCCCGCCGACACAGCACCCCACCTGGGCAGGCAGACACACGCACAGGGCTTAGGCTGGAGGCCACCTCATGGCGAAGACTTTAGAGAAGAGTGAGCCAACATTACTTCTTTCACATGGCTGCCATCTAAAGGTCGGATAGCAAGCAGGCGGAAACACAACCATGATCACATGATGTGTTCCATACCAGGTTAACGTGGTTAGTATTTGGGCTGTAGCCTAATCTGGATTTGTGAAGCACTTATGGTTATCAAACGGATCAGTCTAATCCACCATGACGCTGTGCTGCATGTGTGTTGCTTCTCTACTCTCATTTTTACTGAATCAAATTCTTAAATGTAATCTTTCAACATCCCTACAACCCTAATGTTTGTAAAAATGAAGATTTAAGAGAGACACACATCAAATGGATTACTTAAACATTGGTATTGCCAACATGACCCCAAAGCTCATTCTAGACCCCTGCAAAGCAAGACAACAGCCAATACGTCAAGCAATGGTTCAAAGCTCTCCGCAGGGGGCCTCGCTCACAAGGTGTGAGCGAGGTGTGTGTCAGCGCCGTCGTCCTGTTTATAACAGAAACACAACAACGACTACGCCCTGACCGGCCCTGACGTGCTTCACTGCGGTGAGAAGACGCTGCCATCGCATCACCCCCTGACCCACGGTGTTTAACCAAACCAAGGATGTCAGTAAGGAGAGAATGGGGTGAGAACTCAGAATGAATACCTATTGGGAGGGAAGAGGTGTTTCAGGATACCTCTCTCTATGTTTCTACACACTTGGCCTGGCGAGGTGAGGACCAAGCCAGGGTTACGGTGAGCTCCATTGGGTGGTCCCCGGGGGCCTCGGAGCGCCTTGATAAACCTGGCATGTCTCCTCTTCTATTAGGGGCCCTGTCAAGAGCAATGGAGGGCCCGGCTAATGGCCGCGTACCTCTGAATAACAAGCATGTAGACAATTACCTCAGACGTTTGGCTGACACCGGGCGGAAGACGGGGCCACGGACACGACATGGAGAGCTCAATTAGTTTCCCTTAAAGCTGATCTTCATTATTCTAATGAATAAACATGGCAGGCCCACTGGATCGTGGTTGTTCAACCACTCTAATGCGTGTCAATACTTAAGACAAACTTCATTATCCCTAATTGGGCCACCTTCTGGAGGTAACTGGCAGGACACGGCTGCGGACCGGAGCTCACGGAGCAGAGGCATGCTCACTGCTTTAGAGGGCCTTTTGGTGGACCTACGAGGTACTTCAGCTGGTGGACACCAGGTAGATATAACCTGGAGTTCCCCATGGAGCTCCAGGTACACTGAGGCCAAGTGTACGGACAATACAAAACGTTACAGAGTGGTAACACATCAAATGTTCAGCATTATAAAATAATGTAAAGAGTAAAAAGTACTAGTATTAGTCACTTCACAATGAAAAACATACAGTAACAGTAGATAGGTGATTTTGTTTTTTTTCCCTTACATTATTTTGCAATTGATTCCCAGAGTGTGGGGCGCAAATTTTATATAGCTTTTTTTTCAGACACGTGCAGGCATCACGTCAGTTTGAACAATGAACCGTGAACTGTGATAAAGGGTGGAGGAGGTATAGGGTGGAGGAGGTAAAGGGTGGAGTTGGTAAAGGGTGGAAGTGGTAAAGGGTGGAGGAGGTAAAGGGTGGAAGTGTTGAAGGGTGGAGGAAGTTAAGGGTGGAGGAGGTAAAGGGGGACACTGACTCATCATGGACGATGGTGGGCCCGTCTCTCGTGGCGGCCTGCTCCTGGATGACCTTGAGGAGCTCGAAGGTGCTGCTGAGGGGGGCGTCAGGGCGGGGCCACTTGGGGCACTGGAAGTGACGGACCTCCAATACATAGTCGTCCTGCAGGGACACACACACACACACACATGGTGATGCGGTCAGTATTTCCCTCCTCTTACAGCCCTCCCCCCCTTTCTGGGAGCTTGTTGCGGGGGGCAGTCCAGCCTCATGCTCACACTGCATCACTCTGAGCCTGGATATAAATTCTTGTTCAGGGCAACCTTCAGGATTCAACTTTCACAAGCTCACTGAATCCGGACCTGAATGGGCTGGTGTTGGTTAAGAGAAGAAACAGAAACATGGCAGGGATCTGACTTTCTGAGTACCTGAACCAGACACATACAGAGGCAGAGACAGTAACATGCACCAGACCTTCCCCTTAACACACAGAGAGACAGAGAGGCAGAGAGACAGCAACATGCACCAGACCATCCCCTGAACACACAGAGAGACAGAGAGGCAGAGAGACAGGGAGACAGAGAGACAGAGAGACAGCAACATGCACCAAACCTTCTCCTGACCACACAGAGAGACAGAGAGACAGCAACATGCACCAAACCTTCTCCTGACCACACAGAGAGACAGAGAGACAGCAACATGCACCAGGCCTTCTCCTGAACAGACAGACAGACAGAGAGACAGCAACATGCACCAGACCTTCTCCTGAACAGACAGACAGACAGAGAGACAGCAACATGCACCAGACCTTCTCCTGAACAGACAGACAGACAGAGAGACAGCAACATGCACCAGACTTTCCCATGAACAGACAACAGGGAGACAGACAGTGTCCAGACCTGTGTGGCCTCCAGGATGAAGTCGTGGATGCTGATCTGCTCCTCGTTGGACAGACACAGGCGGTCTTTACTGATCAGGGTGACCGTGAAGGCCTCACAGTTCATGGGCTCCTCTCTGCTGGGCCAGTACACAAACTGATCCTCCGCCTGCCAGAGTAACACAACACACCGCTGGGTCACAGTCTGACACTGATGTGTGGCTGTGTGTTTTTAGTGTGTGTGTGTGTGTGTGTGTGTGTGTGTGTGTGTGTGTGTGTGTGTGTGTTGTGAGCCACCCGGCTCTGCTAGGCGACCAGGACACTCATCGACACGGGGGAGTGTCCTCACCCTCCTGCGGCCTGACCTAGCCGTCGGAAGGTCCGGGGCGAGCCCAATGAGATCGCCTGCGTGCACGGGGACACCCGCACTTATGCCGTGTGCCATGAGGTCGTGCGGACCCCCCGAGGGGCCTTCGCAGTAAGGGCCGGGAGCGTACCCAACCCCCCAGTGCCCCTACTGATCGGGAGAGACTGCCCCATCCTCCACCGGCTACGGAACGCCGAGCCAGGACCCAGACCACCCCAGCCGAGATGACGCGGCCGGTCCATCCAACACGCCTACGGAGCTCGGGCGCCCCACTCCTCCCCAGCAGAGACATCCGGAGAGGGAGAAGGCACCGGGAGAGAGATGGCCCCACACCACCAGGCACACCAGCCGCCCGCCCGGCGGGGCTCCCCGTCCGGGCCTATCGGGGACCCCAGACACCATGACAGCGTCGTAGCAGTCCGCCGTTCTCGGGGAGACAGAGAGCTCCCCACTTATGGAGCTCTCTGACTTTCCCCCAACCGGGAAGGGGTCGGACCGACCCGGACAGTTCGCCACCGCACCAACTAAAGGACGACACCCTGAAACACGCCTGGAGTCACGTGAGTGGTGCGTACCCTAGTACTTGTGTTTTATGTCACGGGTGTTAAAGGAGCTTCTTAGTCTCCTACAGGTGAAGCAGCTGAGGACTTCTGCGTATCACCCCCAGACGGACGGGCTCATTGAAAGGCTCAACAAAACCCTTAAGTAGATGCTGAAGAAGGCCATGGAGAAGGCCAGGAAGAACTGGGACCAGCTCCTTCCCCACGTCCCTTGGGTTTGCGAGGTCCCCCAGGCCTCCACAGGGTTCTCCCCCTTTGAAGTGCGATATGGACGGCGGACAAGGGGACTCCTGGACCTAGCTAAAGACCTCCGCCCATCGTACCCTGGTGGACCACGTGGAACAGGTACGGGATAGAGGCTCAGGCCTGGCCCATATTCCGGGATCACCTTCACAAGGCACAGCAGGCCCAGGCTTGGACCTACAACCGCGGGCCACAGCTGCGCCTCTTCCGGCTGGGTGAGTTGGTCCTGGTCCTCATTCCAACAGCAGAATGCAAGTTCTGCTGGCCAAGTGGCAGGGGGCCGTATGAGGCGGTCGACCGCGTGGGGGAGGTGAACTACTGGATGTGGCAGCCAGGGAGGCGTAAAACCACCCAGTTGTACCACGTTAACCTCCTCAAACAGTGGAGGGCCGGGGCAACCCCACCGGTTCCGGCTCCCTTGTTCCCTGGTCGCCTGGTGTACCGGAGGTCCCGATGGGGGCTTTATGTGTGTGTGTGTGTGTGTGTGTGTGTGTGTGTGTGTGTGTGTGTGTGTGTGTGTGTGTGTGTGAATTGCCTACCGGTCCACTGTTTGCCGGTAGCATGACAATGATCTGTGCATTGTGGTCCCAAATCATTCTCCAGAAGTCTTTGGTGGTGTGTGGCAAAGGATGCTGGGTAATGATGAACTCGTTGCTGCGGTAGTACCCCTGGGGAGCATCATGACATCATATTGTTACCTTTCTATCATCCTCATATTGTTACAGAATGGTATGAGCTGATTGGTCTGTAGTAATATCCACAACAGTCGCTGCAGAGTAGACCTGAATCAATTTGGTTTGCTAGTCGATAGTCTTATAGTGTTTTGGTTTTCTTTATATTTAAAATCTATTGACTGTGCCTCCATCAAAGCCTCGTCTAACTTTCGTCTCTATCTTTCCTCACAAGTGACCGTGCTAAGAGGAGGAGCGGCTACACGGCTAACAGGTGAGTGACAGACAGACGGTGGAGAGGTGCTCACCATTATGTAAGAGGCGTTGATGTAATCACTGCCTTTGACACCGGGCAAAGGGACCAGTCCCACCCGGGCTCGTTCCGCTGCCCAGCCGAGAGCGAGAGAGAGAGAGAGAGAGAGAGAGAGAGAGAGAGAGAGAAAGAGAGAGAGAGGGCGGGAGGGAGGGAGAGAGTTATTGATCAAAGGCTCTCCACACAGGTCTGTTAGTGCAGGTTCCCCAGACTGTTTGAGGAACAAGGCAGCCAGGGATGATGTGTTAGGTAACACCACAGATGAAGGGCGGACCACATCTGAACTGTCAGTCTGTGTCAGCGAAAAAAAGGTCTAAAAATTCTTGTTTCATAAATCCAAACATAACCTTTTTTCTTTAGCTGGAGAACCAGTGCAAATAATACATGAACCCTGTTTTGTAGTTGATATTTGGATCCCTTATTTATTCTTGGCTGTTTTTGGCTGATGAGAGTGTCCTTGGTGCCAGAACATGTGAAGAACTCTTTAACCTGGTCCCTATATTGAGATCATGTTGGGTGTGAGGTACTAATGCAGGCAGCATCTTCAACTGGTACAGTGTTGAGTGCTGCAGGCCTTATAGGGCAAGTAGCTGTAGAACAAGTCTCGGTCTAGGAAAAGTCTCGCTCTTGGACAGGTCTTGCTCTAGAACAAGCAACGCTCTAGAACAAGTCTCGCTCTGGAATCTTCTTGGCTGAAATGTCCCTATTGTCATTACAATCTCATCTCTCCTTCACCCAAACCTTTAGATACCACTAAGCTACGCTTTCTGAAGTCCAGCACAACAAAAACTCCAGCTGTCTCATGTCTCACCGTTCTCCTCCTGTAACAACTTAACTCTAGCGAGACTCCTCCGTGATCGAGATTCAGTGGAACACGATAACAAACCGACCGGATCAAGCAGAAAGTAAAGAAAGTAGTATTTCTCTGCAGGGATCCATCATGTTACACCCTAGAGAACTGAAGCCTGATGTCGTGGATATCAGCCACATCATTCTCAAAGCTGGACCCATTTCAGAAGCTGTTGTCCGAATAAGTCCCTTACAGATCATCTGAAAATGGGCTCCAGGTAAAAGAATCCTGAAGTTCTCCATTAATTATAGTCCTTAAGAAAGTACACTTACATGGCACAACTGAAGCGTTTCGATTTTTCTCCTTGTTGCAGTCTTTCTGAGCGTTGAAACATTCCACGAATCTGGCATTACACTGTGTTACCAACTAATGAACACAAGAGAGAGACAGAGAGCAAAACATGTTAGCACTAGTTTCACATTTCAGTGTAATGGGGGCACATTAAAGACATTGACACATAGTTACAAATATATATACAGTGCTATAATATGAGGACTACCATGATTACATTTCAGTTTCCTGTGTTGCAAAAGTGTAACTAGATTACCAAGACAGTTCTGTTAGTTTAGGAGCTCTGCCCCAATGCAGGCTTCAACATTGAACCCCATCAGGCACATTGTGTAATGAAATAAGACCAGCGATTTGAGTCGACACTCCACTTCGCACAGCGCCAATTTAGTTGGACTTCAATATTCCAACAATATAAAGAGCGAGGATAGGGGGAGGGAGATAAATGTAGAAAAAGACAGAGAGAAAGAGCAGAAGCCAGCTAAAAAGAGGGCCCTCATTATTTGATAAAACCAATTCTTTCAGACTTGCATTGTTGATTTTGTGTTTAGAAACACACATTTGCACATTTTCTGTATCTTCTGCATGTCGATGCCTGATCTATTACTCAAACAAGTAATGTGCAGATGCATATTGACCTTGCCCTTAATGTTCTCTTCCTTGGACAGCTGTAGCTGCCTCTGCCTCAGCTGAAGCAACGTTTAGAAACTGGATGAGAGCTGGAAAGCTGCTGTAGGAGTTGCATTGAGATTTCTACAAATCATTTTTTAATGCCTGACAAGAAATGTTATTCACATTTAACCTCTTAATCACAAGGCGTCAGTCCCAGGGCTTTACTGAAAATAACAAATCCAACAAGTTTGGGTTTGTTAGCTCTTATCCAGCTTCTTAACATTGCTACAGCTGAAGCAGAGGCAGCCAGAGGGCTAGCATCCTGCCCCTAATGAAGCTATAGCTGTCCAAGGAAGAGAATATTAAGCGGTGGTGGGCCGTCAGGGCCAGCAGGGCCTTCTCTGCTGGCCCTGTCAAAATCTAAATAATATATATATATATATTTTATTTTATTTTATTACATTAATGTGTGTCTGAACACATCTTAATTCCATATTTCTTTCAGTACATTACAATATAATTCCAGAAGGAAAACAGTTCTTTTTGTAAGGCTGAGCTCAGCTGAATAACGCATCACAGCTACATGGACCAGTGGGGCCAGCACTAGAAGTATTGCTAGCCTTCTGCTGAAGCTACCACCTTCCATTGGATAATACATTTGACTGACGTGTGTCATCAGCCAATCAAATGTTGATGTGTAGTGATAGAACGCCCCCAGGGCCCAGCAATATGCCGGCGCTGGCCCCCGGTGATGTCATCAGGGAAGTTTGAAACGTTGGCGGGTAGTGAGAGAGAGTTGATATGAACTACTATGGCCACCGCCTTCACACCACCTAGCGATCCTGTTTCTGATCTCCTTCGTTTGCCTTTTTCAAGGCGATTGTTTGGAGAGAAGAGAGTTAATTTCAAGCGATCTTTCTCAACTCTCAAGCACATTAAAACGTACTCGCGGAGTCGCGGAATGCAACTGGACAGACCCGACTCTCTGGCATCTATTGCCATCGAGAAGGAGCTGCTCATTAAACTAAAACAGGACGCCCGACTGCATGAGGTCATTTAACGTTTTTCCCTGAAAGGATTGGAGGATGGATTTCCACCGATCCGAAGTGATGGGTGAGTGTTACTTTGTACTGTGTAGGAGGAGCGATAAGGTTGTTGTAATACTTTAGTTTATAAAGCATTTTTTTGTAATGATTGGAAACATAAATATATTGCTGGAATTTGGGCAGTAGGCTAAACGGTAATGCTGTGTTTCAGTGATGCCGCTTAATAAGTAGGCCTATGTTAAATGAACCCGTTCTCAACTACTCCTGGGCTGGAGGCGGTGCACTTGTAATATTGTCGCTATACTTGAATCCATTGAAGTTGAAGTTGCGAAAGCATACGGTGAACAATATAACAACTCTGAAAACTTGTTTTTGTGTCATGTGTGTGATGTGCAATCTGGTTGCGGAGTGATATAATGAAAGATCTGATGGTGATGCCGCTTAAGTCTAGCTGCGGTAAAGCACAGTGGTGTGCGTGTGCGCTGTTGTTGTTGAAGATCATCTGTCTTGTTGTTGATGTAATGCAGTAGCGCTTAGTGTGATGCACATATAGCTTTGTTGGCTGTATCGGCACCTAATATGATATTTGTGGGCATGTCTGTGGGGGGGTGGGTGGGGCGTTATTGGGCGTTGGAGTTCGTTACTGAAGGCCCTGACTTAAACCCCACGGTACGCTACTGATATTAAGGGCAAGGTCAAGATACATCTGCACATTACTTGTTATATATATATATATATATATACAGTATATATCCAAGACTACACAGGCAATAAGATGTAATCTTGGTACCAAAAGAACACCTGAAATATATGAGATGTGGATGCTACTGCGTCAGAGTGAACACAGCTGGAACACATCGTTTTCCCCTGAAATAAATGTCCTTCTTAGTGCATCAGCTGGAAGCCCTGTGTGCATCAGATGTGGAGCTGTGGCCCTGTGGCACCACATCTGATGAGCACCTAGGCTAAGGTGTGATGTTAATACAGAGAAGGAGAGCAGAGGTTTGATGAGAGGTAGGAGGAGGCATCCCAAGTTGTGTGTGTATGGAGATGAGGAGGTTAAGCATACCCTATGACATGTGGAGAACAACAACACCAGCTCTGTGGAGCTCTACACATCCTTCCAGAGCAGCAAACTGCAATGTGAAGGAAGCAGGAATCTACAAACACTAAATACATAAATCAATAAACAGATCCTGGTCTCATCTCGGTGGCCGTCTTGGCATCACGTGACGTTCAGGTCTCAATGCCATCATGTATCTGGAGATCTCAATCTCCACAGCTGATTGGGGCCCTCACCTTGAACTGCTTGTCCAGCCGTGTGCGCCCCCTGTGGTTGGGGGTCAGAATGCTGGTGACGTAGCTGTGCAGCAGTCCTCCACACACCTCCGTCTCCTTCCCCTGGATGGCCTCGATCAGCGCGTCGTGGATGAAGATGTACTGCTCCTGGAAGGAGGAACACCCAGGTGAGAGGGGGACACACATTCCCACACGCGCACACACACACACACACACACACACACACACACACGCACACACGCAAACGCACACGCACACGCACACACACACAAGGCAACACATGCACAGACAAACACACACGCACACACAAGGCAACACATACACAGACACACATGCACAAACACACGCACAAATGCGAGCGCACACACCTACACACTATACAGCCATGTGGCAAATACCTACAAACCAACAGTATTGACACATCACACGCACGCTTCAGGTGTGGTGACATGCGGAGGATAAGACTAATGGCAGCCATCAGTGGCCTGCTGAATCACTCCATGAGCCGCTCTGAAAAGCAGCGCTGAACAGAGAGCTGCAGCTGCAGAGCGGAGATAAGCCGTGTGGACGGAACCATCTGGATGGATTCCTGGAGAACCCAGTTCTTTTTCCATGAGACACGCTCCGGGGAGATAAACACACAATCTCGCTTGTCCGGAATATAAAAAAAAAAGAGCTTTGTAACAAAAAAATGTGGAAAAGAGTGTGAGGCCTGTCACCAGTGAAATGATTTACAACACGGATGGGAACCCGGTGGGGTAAGTCATTATTTGTTATCCTATTGCGCTGCTTGGGAAATGGCTAAGTGTATGAGGATGCAAAGATGCAATTTTGAGCTCTGAAAAATGGAGCAATGAATCACCACGTGGTGAATGTAGTAATGTGGAGGAGGCGGAATTCACTACCGCTAAATTGATTTGAGTGTGCTGCTCCACGCACACACATGCTGGAGTACACACACACACACACACACACACACACACACACACACACACACACACACACACACACACACACACACACACACACACACACACACACACACACAGAGTGGGGGGCGGGGGTGTACCTCGGTCTGCACCAGGTAGTTGCGCTGGGTGCGGATGTGCTTGAGGAAGGCCAGGGCGTTGACGGAGCTCTTATCTCTGATTTGCCGCAGCATGCTGTCCATCACGATGTAGGTCCCGGTCCGGCCCACGCCCGCACTGGACACAACACACAGAGCCGCTCAGCGCGCTGCCACACCCTCTGACTGCTGCTACACCCTCTGATTGCTCCACCCTCTGACCACTCAGGCGTTCTCAGCCTTTATTCAGCGGGTGTTGAGAGTCTTAGAGAATAGTCTTCTTCTTCGCCTGCTGCGGTTCATTTCACTATTTAACACCTACATTATGTTCACACATTTCTAAAATGCTAATTTAGATCACTCCTCCTAGATCATTCAATTTAGATTGTCTACCTGCAGTGCACCAGCATGGGGCCCATGTCGGGTGTCTGGTCGGCGGAGGACCTGTGGACGAACGTGAGGACCGGCAGGGTGTACTCTGGGACGCCCATGTCCGGCCACTGAGTGTAGTGGTACTGGACCACTGTCCTCTCACACTGGGAACGGGCCTTTGGATTGGCCTTCACACCCTGGATGAGAGAGAGAGAGAGGGAGAGAGTCAGATAGACAGTATATGACAAGCTGAGGGACAAAAACAATAAATCCTACACAAACACAAACTATGTAACTCTCTATTACACAATCCCTTTCATCATTGCTCTTTGCTCACTTGGGCTACTTGGACAGGACTAGAGGCTACGGTGGAGGGGGGGGGGGGGGGGAGGGGCGTTCCTACGCGGTACACACTAGTCCCAGAGCGGTGCTACCAGACAGGTCGTGGGGAGACACCAGCTCACCTTCTTCAGGGCGGAGCTGCGCAGGGTGAAGCACCTGACGGTGTAGCAGGCGTGGACCCGGGTGCTCCGCAGCGTCACCACCACGCTGCCGTACTCCTCGCTGTTCTCCACTGGCCAGTACTGGTCACACTTCCTCTGCAGCGCGCGCACACACACACACACACACACACACACACATCACGCATCAGAGGGTTCAATTGGATAAACTAATTTCAGTCTGTGACATTATTGCTCTGGCTGTGTTTATTATGTGTGAGTGTGCATGTGTGTGTGTATGAGTGTTTTTGTGTGCATATGTATGTCTGTGGATGGGTGTGTGTGTGTGTGTGTGTGTGTGTGTGCGCACACCAGTGTGTGTGTGTGTGTGTGTGTGTGTGTGTGTGTGTGTGTGTGTGAGAGTGTGTGTACACTAGTGTAGTGGCGGCTGCTGGTCTTTCAAAGAGGGGAAGCTAATTTTCGCCTCCTTTTCAAGGAAATGCTCTGTCATACCTACTAGCTGTCTTTTCCAGTGACTTGACCAGTTTCCTCTCAATGGCCAGCAGAGCTAGGCTGCTTAAATGGTCTTGGTCCATTGTGTTAGGTGTAGGACTTGAGCCACTTTAAACAGGAGAAGCTCCTTTCTACACCTGCAGATGTAGCTCCAATTGTTGCCACTAATGAGAACAGTTTGTAAAGCTGAGGCATTGCACTGTCCAACTCCATGTCTTGAACACCAAGAAATCACACAGCTTTCCCCTGTCACCCTGCAAGTCCCGATCTGAATACAGGACTTGAAGTTCAGACCTCAGGCTCCCTGAATCAAAGTGAGGGCCAACTACCAAAACGATATTAAACTTGAACAAGGAAATGTGGGAATTATGTTAAAATGAAGCAAGGAATTGTGTGAATAAGTGTATGAAATGTACGATGAAAATTGTCTAGCAATTTCACCAAGCAAATATCAAGAAATAGGTTGCAGTTCGTCTTTCGACTTGCTTGCAAAATCCGTGATGGGACTGAGGAATGAAGACAGCTCCGGCGACTTTTTATAGTTCAAAATTGCTGTCAATCAAACGGCAACTCAGTCTTTCGCAGATCCTCCAATCATCACGCAGAAGCCCAGCCCAGGCCAGCCCACTCCTCCATTCACCCCCAGAGACGCTGAGCGTCCGTGGGAGGGACATAATCGCAGCATTATCCAATGACCGTCGACTTTCGACGCACTGAAAAAAGCTGTTCTATGCAGCCCCATTGAAGTGGACGGACGCTGAGCTTCAACAGGCAAATGCACTGTGACGCTAAGGGAATGTATGAGAAGGAAATCGAGTCAGTCGACCTGCGATAAGCAGCTGATTCTGAACGAACTCGTCTTCGAGATGGACGTGTTCTAACGCATTTTTAGTCAATGAAA
>NC_140272.1:8777641-8780141 GCF_964030765.1 Micromesistius poutassou
TCCCAATTTGAGATGAATAAAGTTAACCTGGAGAAGAATGGAGGAAGGAGGTCTGGGTCGAAAACACTAGAACACAGTGCCTCACTTGCTGTGAGGAGGCTAGAACACAGTCTGGGTCTCTGGGCAACAGGGCAGGGCAGGTATTTATGGGAATGGGTTGGGGGGGGGGGGGGGGGTGGGGGGTCGGGTAACAAGTCTGATGGAGGGAGTGACAGGTGGGGTGGGGTGGGGTGCAGGATGGGATGAGCGCATGACACCCAAGTAAGCAACATGCAATGAGCTCATACAGGATATGGTAACACACACGCACACGCGCAAGCCACACAGGAGTGGCTTTTGACTCCCGTCCCACCCCGCTCCCAGAAAAATTCTCCCGTCCCGTCCCGCTCCCGTGGTGGGGCTTAAAAAACGATCCTGTCCCTGCCAAAAATCCCGAAGAATGACTCCCGCTCCTGTCCCGTAACCGTAAAAAATAAAAAAATCTCCCCGTCACAAGACCGCATCCGCCAACTACAGCTGACACTCAACAAAAGTATATCATCAGTCATCACCAGCTTGCTAACAACGAGAAGCAGTAGGCCTAGTACATTTAGATGCATGAGCATTCAAGTCAAGAAATTCCGCGAGTCTGACAAAGGAAAAGAAGACGGGCGCGCAGCTCGTTTGGACCCGGGAGTAAAACATACCATGGACGAGCCGTGCAGCGCTTGTTTATATGGATGTGCGAATCCGCGTTTAAAGCTCTGTTCTATGAAACGTCTGTTTAACACGTTATGATGCGATCGCTAAACAAAACAGCAACAGGTGCTCACAGTGTGTCAGTCTGTCTGTCTGTCTGTCCCTTGTGTCTGAGCTGTCAGTCTGTCTGTCAGTCCCCTGTGTCTGAGCAGTCTGTCTGTCAGTCCCTTGTGTTCGAGCTGTCTGTCTGTCTGTCTGTCTGTCTGTCTGTCTGTCTGTCCGTCCCTTGTGTCTGGTTCAGGTCCCAGCCTCAAGTCACTACTCCATAGGGTGGACTGAGGCAGGCTCCCCAAGAGAGATACCAAGAGGCTCTGAAAGACAGAGACTTCCCAGAAAGAACTAATGATACGATGGACAGCTCTGTTGGGGTGGGGAGGAGTAAGGTGACACTACATTAACCCTTGATGACAATGGGTGGTGCAGGTCTAAGCGTACATATCGTTTATGCAGGGGAAATGATTAGTGGTGCAGGGGAAATACACCACTAATCCCAGCTGCCCGCTACTGTCCACCACCAGGGCGTCCCAGTAAAGCCTCCAGTCTGCTGATCCATGTTCCAATTCCCCCCCCCCCCCCCAGTCACTCATTAGCATATGACAACATGAAGAGGCCCAGCACACACACCGCTTGGAGAGCAGCCCCCTGCTCATACCAGCCCAGTGGGATAAGCATGGACGCTCTCCTGCCAGGCGGGCTACATGTAAGGGCTGAGTGGGGAGATTATAGTGTGAGTGTTCATTGAAGGGGCTGTACAACGTGATCATTCACCAATGTCCTGACATTCTCCCACAACATGCACTACTCAATTCATGTCTTGAGTAGTGAGGTGACAATAGTATGAAGTAATACAGTTTGAGAAGTTTAAATCCAATTAAAATTAAGCAAATTAAGTACAAACTCCTCTAATCAGTTTTCTTCCTAACAAAATTCTCATTTAAAAAGAAACCTATCCAGCTGCAACTTTAGTCAATTAAAGCTATGTTTTGCTAGCCTAGAAATCTAGACGCCCCTAGCGGCAGCAAATTTAATGTGGGTCTGGCTTGCCAGGCTAATGTTTTGTGTCAATCTATAGTAGTTCTTATAAGACATTGTTAGATATTCAAGTTAATCGTGCTCTTGCACATTCTTGATTTGTTCAAACAGCTGCTATCAGTAACCCCGCCCTGTGGTGAGTAATTGTTGTGTGTGTGTGTGTGTGTGTGTGTGTGTGTGTGTGTGTGTGTGTGTGTGTGTGTGTGTGTGTGTGTGTGTATGTGTGTGCGTGTGTGTATGTGTATGTGTGTGTGTGTGTGTGTGTGTGTGTATGTGTGCAATGTGTGTATGCCCACGTGTGTTTGTGTGTATGTGTGTGTGTGTGTGTGTGTGCGTGCATGTGTGTTTGTGTGTGTGACTGTGTGTCCACACTGTTAACAGCGGTAAACTGAGCTCTTAACACCATCTGTGGTGACTATTAGAGGAACATGGTTAAACATGACCTGCACACATTCAAACAGCATACTGGAACTCATACGCCCTCTTTCATTCTGATATTGCCAACAAATGTCTTTGGCAATAAACATTTAAAGACATTTATCCAATAATGTACGCATTTGTGAGAAATCAAATAAAAAGAATACCACAGTAACAAGGACATTTGTGTAATGACATGATGTGTAAGGAGATGTCATGTGATGATATCATGATAAAGACGCGCTAGTCCGTAGTCCTGTTCCAGTGTCTGGAAATCCTGGACCAACACGATGAGCTGAGAGGAAAGCAGCAC
>NC_140272.1:8785141-8880141 GCF_964030765.1 Micromesistius poutassou
CAGCACTCAGTGTTTACTATCTAGAACTCGAGATTCACGTTAGATTGGTGTTTCTTTCATTGGTCTTATGACCAAGCATTTTTAGGCAAATAGTGTCATGTTTTATATTCTTTCCATATTCTTTGCCCAGATAATGAGTTTGATAATGTAATGCAGTACATGTCAAACTGTGATCGTGTCCCCGCACAACAAGAGGAACGCAGCTCATCCTCAGACACCACAGTCCACACACACACACACACACACACACACACACACACACACACACACACACACACACACACACACACACTATGTGTGTGAACTGATAGAGCTACAGCTGTGCAACTAAACAGTCACTCTAGTGGCTGGAAAACTATACACACACGCACACACACTGGGAACAGTGTGTGTGCGTGTGTGTATAGTTTTCCGTGTGTGAGTGTGTGTGTGTGTGTGAGCGAGCGAGCGATTGTCACAGGTCCTACCGTCCTACCTGTACTTCACGCAGATCAGAGAGCAGAAGGCATTCATCCTAGTGAGCCAGGAGAGGCAGAGGGAGTAGCTTCATGTCGCCAGACTCACGTGGAGAGTCAGAGTGAAACCACCGCAAGACCAGGACGGGGAGGAAGGGCAGCTCAGACAGCATCGGAGAGTTCCTCTCTCTCTCTCCCTCTCTCCCTCTCTCTCTCTAACTCCACCTCTCCAACTTCCCCGTTGTGAATTTTTCCTGACATAAACACACGCTCACACGCACGCATGCAATGACTCACAAGCCAGTTACATAGGGATCGCCACGGTTCTGGGAGTGTTGTGTGGGTCTGTGGTGAAGGAACAGGGGGGAGGGTTTAGGAGAAGGGGAGTGTCCATTGATTACTTTCAGCCAATCACCATGCGGTGGGGGAGGGACCAGTAAGCCACTAGTCTGACCTGAGCTTTGCTCCTCAAGAGGATTAGATTACCCAACACGCCTACACCACCTGTCATCAGACCTCCTGGTGTGTGTGTGTGTGTGTGTGTGTGTGTGCATGTGAGTGTGTGTGTGTGTGTGTGTGTGTGTGTGTGTGTGTGTGTGTGTGTGTGTGTGTGTGTGTGTGTGTGTGTGTGTGTGTGGATCACACACACACACACACACACACACACACACACACTCAGCCCCATGTGTGAGAAGCAAAGTGTGACTCAAAGCACCTGCTAATGGGACCCTCTTAGTGTGTTATTCTTAGTGTGGATTGCTAGCACCGCCCTCCAGCAGACAGGTGGAGGTTCATAGCACCGCCCTCCAGCAGACAGGTGGAGGTTCATAGCACCGCCCTCCAGCAGACAGGTGGAGGTTCATAGCACCGCCCTCCCACAGACAGGTTAAAGATAATGTTTACTTCAATTAAGAAGAGCAATCAGGATTATACAATGCAGATTGTGTTTCAATAATTAATTAATTAATTAATACATTAATAATTAATTAATCCTTACTTTCTGGACACATTATGAACACAAACAGAGCCTAAGGCTTTGTTTTTTGTCTGTGTGTGTGTGTGTGTGTGTCTGTGTGTGTGTGTTTGTGTGTCTGTGTGCTGAACACCTGTATGTTGTTGTATGTATGTTCACCACCATGCAGATGGAGGCATCCCAAAAGCCCCAAGACCCCAGGTTGTTCTTTTGTTGAGCTGTGGCTAAAGAAACCATTATTCAAATACAAGGCCTCTCTCTAGTACTCAGCCTCTCTCACCTGAGGCTTTCTGCTCTTTTACTCATTTATTATCAAAAGAAAACAGTGGGAAGATAAAAGTTACATTTCATTATACAAGATTAATTACAACACAGACCGCGTCTTCTGCGCACTCCTTTACCCAGAGGACAGACAGAGAACCAAACGGCCCTTTTGGACTGAGCCTGCAACAGTCATCCAGTCCAAGCAGAGGTGCCTGCTAACCTGCTATCCTGCCAGCCTACTAGCCTGCTACCCTGCTAGTCTGCTAGTCTGCTAGTGTGTACTGAGGTAATGCAGCCCACTGGATTTCAACAGGAAGCATCCAAATATTTTGTCAAATTAATTACAGAGATTCCCAAAGCAGCATGAGGAACGTGAGAGCGGGAACTGAGTTGTTATGTATCAACTGAACTGGAGAATTAATTAGACTTGCTTAATCAAGAGTTAAAATGTGTAACTAGGGCGATGTTATCTTCCTGTTCGACCCACGAACCAGTACATCCCGTCTGACTGCCCTTAGACTGCCAGGCTCCTCGTCTCTCTCATCTACCATCGCTTCTAATCTCAGCACATTTGCAAATAGAAATAGATTAAAAAGTAAGGGTTAAACATTTCATTAGGCAGGATAAAAATAAATCAATTGATAGTAACGTAGAATTGGCATTCAGTGGCAGGGTGTTCAGAGAGTACTGAATGTGGTTCTATGGAGAACGTCAGTGTGGACCCCACTGGGGTTTGTTGGTGACCACAGGCCGCAGCCAGCGCGAGGTGAAACATGGAGGACATCTTGAGCCGTGTTATCATCACAATAACATTCAGGAAGTTGGCCCTGATAAGATACGGATGTTTCCTTACTTACAAATACAACTTGTGTAGGAACTGTTGTGAGATTAGAAATTTGACGAAATCTAAGGTACTTGTTTGCACTACCAATAACGCATTTTATTTTACTACCCTTGCCTTTTTGCCTACATCTAAAGCCAAAGACCAACACACATGGACGCTACGTTGGCCCTTGGGTCGTGGGTCAACATGGCCGCCATATTGGAGAGGCCAGGACTGTAAACAAATACTAGCCAACGGGGAGCTGAGGTTTTTCTGGATAAAAGCACTCATCATTCACATTGCCCAACTACATCACTGAGTCAATTTAATCAAGGGTTTATGATCTACATGGAGCATAAATAACAAATAGCAAAGAACCACGGGCAGGAATAACAACTGAGAACGATTGAGAAAAAAATGTCATTACATGTCGTTACAGCGCTTTTTATACAGAGCTGCAGCTCCCTGGTTTACTTGTGTTTGATTCCATCCATCCATCCTTTGCTTTGATGGAAGCAGTCCATGCGTAGTCTAGGGTTAGTCTGCCTAAATCTAGTCCGCCCGCTGTGCAGGTGATGTGGTTTAAAGGTCAACCGCACTACAACTGCTCTCCTATAGCGACTCCTCCTGACTACATGCTTTGGTTCTTCGCTTGAAAGACCCTTTAGATAAGTGCATCTGCTGAACAGCCTTTTGGTTTATTTCAATTAATTCACGTTCCCTCCACTGTGGTTTGGAGAAGAGAATAATCAGGAGCTGATAGTAAATGTCCCAGGGAGGTGCGGAGGCGTCTTACCTCCAGTAGACCAGCACAGCCAGCAGCAGGAAGAGGCAGAGCAGGGTCAGGGTGGAGACCACCGCCAGGGGGGCCAGCCACTCCATGCGGGCCAGCCCTCCGCTGGGGCCCCCGGGCCGGGCCTGGTGTGTGGCCAGGCTGGGTCGTTCTGCAGGACCAGCAACACAGGAGAGAGGGGTTAGGAGGTCGAATTCACTCATTTCAACGTCACGAAGCATGCTGAGGCTGAGTTTGAACCAAAGACAGAGTGGTTCAGGGGCATCCTGCTCTGCCTGAACCTGCACACCTGTCCTACTAAAGAGTTACAGGACCAACGCTGCACTATATGGAACAATATCTACTACTGCTCTATGTATCTCCCTTTACAACCTTCGTATAGTCCTTTCTCGGCTGACATTGCCATTTCCCTTTGTTTGATGTGAAGACTGCTTTGACAATGTAAATGTTGCTGTAGGAATAGTATTTATCCACTTTTATTTTACAATTATGACATTATAAACTGCACACAAACATTTCAGTTTTTACTAATATTGACACAGCAGACAAAACGAAAGGTATATGAATAGGAATTATCCCTAAACATCATCATGATAGAACAAGCACACCGCCGCTTGTACGCTATCGAGGATGTCTGTTAGCATCCAGTGTAACCAAGGGCAACGCAGCCTCCCCATGCAACCCCATGCCCCTGTCAGCAGCTAGAAACCCTTCAAAACCCTGAGCACCACTCAACCACCACCACCGTGACCCTCACCCCCACCCTCACCCCCTAACCCACCACCCCCACAACCCCCACTACACCATCCGGTAAACAATGTTCAAAGCAGGCTAGGCCTGATCATGTGTGCTTACTTGCTGCACACCCGGGGCGAATGTAAACCAACACATAGCAACACACAGGGCACTCGGGTAATGTGCAGCAGCAGCAGAGAAACACACATTAGCCTCGCGCTCCACACAAACACTTGAGCGGGCGAGCCACGCCCCCGCACAGAGACAAACACGAGGCTTCCTCGTTATAATGGAGCAGCAATTTGTTCCCCTGCAGCCGCGTCTGGCCTGAGGGGCCAGGGTCCTCTCACACGGTGGGAGAGGAAACAACAAGAGACACCGGAGGGAGAGGCAGCAGAGCGTAGGTAGAGCATGCATGGAGAGAGAGAGAGAGAGAGAGAGAGAGAGAGAGAGAGAGAGAGAGAGAGAGAGAGAGAGAGAGAGAGACAGAGAGAGAGAGAAAGAGAGAGAGGGCAAGGGAGAGGGAGAGAGAGAGAGAGAAAGCGAGAGGGCGAGGGAGAGAGAGAGAGAGAGAGAGAGAGAGAGAGAGAGAGAAGAGAAGAGAAGAGAAGTAAAAGTGAGAGTGACTAAGAGGGTTTTGGATTACGAAGAAGAGATAAAGAAGAGGATCGATGATGAAGATGAATATGATGATGATGGTGATGATGATTATGGTGATGAGTATGATGATTATGATGTTGGTGGTGATGGTGATGATGATTATGGTGATGATGATGATTGTGGTGATGATGATGATTATGACGTTGGTGATGATGATGATGATTATGGTGATGATGATGATTATGGTGGTGATGATGATGATTATGGTGATGGTGATGATGATCATGGTGACGGCGATGATAGACATCGCCATCACTATCTGCTGCCATTGTGGTGAACATGGGCAGCAGAGCAGTCTTAAGAGCTCATTCGTAATGAACGCGATGTGTTCAGCGTGCTAACTATGTCTAACACTGTGCAATCCCCCCTGTGCAATCTTGGTCACCTGAGGGCCTCACAGAGCAGTAGATAAGCAGCAGCATTGGTCACCTGAAGCCTCAGAGCCCTGGAGGACCTCTTGGGACACACTGGAGAACCTTGATGAAGACAGACCGCTAAATAGTCAGGGCTGGTACTTTCTAACGTGTGTGTGTGTGTGTGTGTGTGTGTGTGTGTGTGTGTGTGTGTGTGTGTGTGTGTATGTGTGTATGTGTGTGTGTGTGTGTGTGTGTGTGTGTATGTGTGTGTGTTTGCGTGTGTGTGTGTGTGTGTGTGTGTATGTGTGTGTGTGTGTGTGTGTATATGCGTGTATGTGTGTGTGTGTATGCGTGTCAGTGTGTGTGTATGCGTGTCAGTGTGTGTGTATGCGTGTCAGTGTGTGTATGTGTATGTGTATGTGTGTGTGTGTGTGTGTGTGTGTGTGTGTGTGTGTGTGTGTGTGTGTGTGTGTGTGTGTGTGTGTGTGTGTGCGCGCACCAAACACCGGGGAGCTCACAGCTTGGTCCTATTTGTGACTATGGAGTCATATCGTCAATGGCAACACTTGTGAGCTCTGGAGGTAACTAAAGGCCTGGCCGCAGTAGTTCCTCTTCCATTCCACATCTTAAAGCCAACCTCACCATGAGGCTAATGACTCATATCATGATGACAGAGGAGTGTGCTGCTCTGGGAGAACATGCTCTCTACTTCTACTTGCTTTCAGAGTGGTTCCCTGCAGAGCCAGTGTTCCCATCCTGAGCGTCTGGGCCACAGCACTGGTGGACTGGTTAAGAACCAGTGAGCAGGAGGAGGATGGAGGAGCAGCACAGCCAGGATACAGGGCGTATGGAGAAACAGACCGTCGGTCAAACAAAGGGCATTTCAAATAGGATTGCTCAGCAGTCGACCAAATAAATATCAGATATAGTGGCGGACTGAATGAACCCATTCGTCTTACTAAAATAACAAACTGATCCATCCCTGTCTGAGCTACATTTATGTGAGTGACGACACTGACAGCCAATGAGAATAAGGCCAAATAAATCTACATTTACAAAGTATCTAACCGAAGAAATCCCAGCCCTACTTAAAAGCCACGACCCCAAAACTCACGACTAGCTTGCTAGCTTTAGCAACAGCTAATCTAGCCTTGAGGAAGAATCTGGTGCTGGTCAAATGAGTCCACGGGGGGAGTGGATGCAGGAAGACAGGCAGGTAGGTAGACAGACAGGTAGGTAGACAGACAAGTGGGTACACAGAAAGGGAGGTAGACAGACAGGTTGGTAGACAGACAGGTATTGAATTGAATTGAATTGAATTGAAATGTCTTTAATGTCCCCAGGGGGCAATTTGGTTCACACCAGGTAGCCAACACATACACATTCGCACAAAAACACATAAAAACATGGAATGATAAATAAATAAAAACACATAAATACTGTACTATAATGTACAATGTATAATGTACACTATATATATATAGTGTACATGTGTATATAGGTAGGTAGACAGACAAGTAGGTAGCCATTGCTGTCGAAGCTAAAAAAGATTTCAACAAATTTGACTTATGCTTTAACCAGCTCTACATATGAGGCGTAGCCGGTATGACTTAGGGCTCATGAACGGAAGAGAATGAGACCACTTTCAAAGTGCCCAAGATTTGTCTTACACCAGGACATATTTTGATCCCTTATGTCCGCAAGATGGCCTAGCCCCTAGCTGCTTCTTCAGGACATCCAAGTTCACAGGTAGCGTCTGCTCTTTGACTAAACAGTGAACACACTGAGCTAACTGAGCTCTGTAGTTAAGGTGTTGTATATAATTCATCAGCATGAAGTACAAAAGGCGATCTGGGAATCTCAGCAAGCACACAGCTGTTCCCATCGCCCACAAGCTGTGTTTTATAAACGCTCCATGGTCTTGATGAGCATAGCAGAGAGAAGAGGCAGTGATCTAAACCTAAGTACACCTCCACGCCACGGGGGGCACCCTGGGGACAGCGCTGATGGGGTGGTGTCCCGGTCCCCAGCCCGGTTGGGGAGACCTGCGGGGCAATATGTTGATGTGCTTATTGTCTGTTTTGTGCGTGTATCCTGTACCGACCGGTCGGATTGCCCCCGGCTCACGGCCCCCCTGAAAAACCCTTTGGGCTCGGGAGTCAAACGTAGCCATCTGCTATGCCTCCTGATCTCCCTCCTCCTCCTCCGGACGTCTCCACTGGGGCCCTCTGCTCTGGGATCAACCCCATCCACTGGCCCCTTCAGCCATTAGACCCTCCCTCCCGAGGGCCCCATCCCACAGTCAAGGTGCATTACCACCACATTGGACCACACCGGATCTAAGAGGCATTAAGTTAACACGAAACACTCGAGCGACGCGGTACATTACAGGAGGCTGCAGCGGTCTGAGGGTTCCCAGTGGACGGTCTCCGGCCTACTGTGGGGACCAGGATTTCTCTCTCTAATATCTAGAATCACATTGTAGTGATCGTGAAAGGGAGTAGCGGCGGGCCTCTTACCGGTATGGATGGAGAAGGGCCAGTGGCTCCTGTTCCTGGCCGGGCCAGAGCCCCGCGTGGCCGGCGGGCGGTCATCAGGGAGGGAGTAGTCCGCCGTCTCGGCCCCTGCATCGAACTCCGGGGCCGTTGCCACAACGGCCACTGTTGCGCTTGTAACCGTGGCCTGGTCCTCCACACCGACAGGGGACGCTGTGGCGTCTGAAGAGCCCCAGGACCTCCCTGACCCGCCCGCCGCCCGGTCTTTCTCCTTGGCCGTGGAGGCGGGCGTGGCGCCGGGCGGCTCCGTCACCGCCGCCCCTCTGCCGCCGCCGCCGGCCTGCTCCTCCGCGCCGCCCGCTCGGCCTTTCTTCTCCTTTTTGGGCTCCTTCTCCCCCTCGTCGTCCTCGTCGTCCTCGTCCTCCTTGTCCTCCCCCTCCCTCTCGCCCCTCTCCCCGCCGCCCCCCTGCTCCCCGTCCTCCGCTGCGTCTCCGCTGTCTTTGGTCTGGGCCCCGGCCGCCGCACTGCCGCTCGCGCCGGGGTCCGGGCCACCTCCCGCCTCAGTGTAGGTCCGCAGCGGGCTAGCGTTGGCGCCAGTGCTAGCGGAGGAGGCGGAGGAGGAGGAGGAGGAGGTGGAGGCAGAGGCGTGGCCCCGGGCGGTGCCACCTGCCGGGGTGGCAGGGGCCCGGGTGGGCCACACAGAGCTGGGGAAGGAGGATATGACCCCGCCGCTGAAGCCCAGGCCCGCCAGCAGGGTGCTGGTCACCACCGACGCCACGGTGGCCTGGCTGCCGCTGGACGAGGGCCCGATGCCCGTCGCCATGGAGACGAAGGAGAAGGGCAGCCCCGACGAGGTCCAGGTGGAGGAGCCCGAGGAGATGGGGGCCATGTCGGCAGAGGAGGCCGGGGAGACGGTGGGCTGAGAGGGGGGACAGAGAGAGACCAAGAGAGACTGTGAGAGACCAAGAGAGACAGGGAGAGACCGTGAGAGACAAGGGAGACCGAGAAAGACAAGAGAGACAGAGAGAGACTGTGAGAGACAAGGGAGACCGAGAGAGACAGAGAGAGACCGTGAGAGACAAGGGAGACCGAGAGAGACAAGAGAGACAGAGAGAGACCGAGAGAGACAAGGGAGACCGAGAGAGACAGAGAGAGACCGTGAGAGACAAGGGAGACCGAGAGAGACAAGAGAGACCATGAGAGACCATGAGAGACAGAGAGAGACTAAGATAGACCAAGACAGACAGAGAGAGACTGTGAGAGACGAGAGAGACGAGAGAGACCGAGAAAGACAAGAGAGACAGAGAGAGACCGAGAGAGACAGAGGGAGACCAAGATAGACAGAGAGAAACTGAGAAAGACCGCAAGGGACTGTGAGAGATAAGAGAGACCGAGAGAGACAAGAGAGACCGTGAGAGACTGTGAGGGACAAGAGAGACCGTTAGAGACCAAGAAAGACCGAGAGAAACAGTTAGAGAACAAGAGCGACTGTTAGAGACCAAGAGAGACCGTGAGAGACTGAGAGAGAGACCATGAGAGAGAGAGCTGTGTGAATTTAAAGGGCACATTGACACACAAGTTTAGAATTGATACGTATAATGGAAAATAAAACATTTGAATATGAAATGTCTATTACACATACTAGCTGTTGACCATAACATGTAACTGTTGAACTATGATATTTACAGCCCCAAAATGAACCAGCTCATTATGCTACATGCAGTGCTCTAGACCTTTATCTAGCTGGAAAGGACAGTACAGGAGAAATGCTTCCAATGGTGACAACACATGAAGGACGGAAGAACCCACTGGCCCTCGCCTACCATTCCAGTCTTCACGATCCGGGTGCCCTCGAAGATCCGGGTGGTGTTGGCTGAAGAGAAACACAGCGGGAGACCCAGGGGTACGTGGTTAGGAGCAGCCGCTACTCAATACCGCCATGGGAACTTCTTCAATGTGTTCAAACAAAGCCAAACACTGGCTCTCTAGAAGGCTATACCTGGCCCTGGCTTTTGTGTTTTTAATGGTCCAAGCCCCTGCTGTGTGCCTTTTGAATACTGTGAGTGCATGTGTATTTCTATGTGCGTCTGTGTGTGTGTGTGTGTGTGTGTGTCTGTGTGTGAATTGGATATTTTCGCACTTGTGAAAGTGTGTATGTTTGTGTGTTTGTGTGTGTGTGATAGTGTGTATGTTTGTGTATGTAATGTTGTGTGTGTTTGTGTGTGTGTGTGTGTGTGCGTGTGCGTGTGAGTGAGTGATATTGGGTATATTGGGTATATTGGGATATTGGGTTTGTGTTTGTATGACATAATGTGTATTTTTGTGTGTCTGAGTGTGTGTGAGTGATATTGTGCATGTTTGTGTGTGTGTGTGTGTGTGTGTGTGTGTGTGTGTGTGTGTGTGTGTGTGTACCTCTGAACAGCATGCTTTGGCTGAAGTCGCTGCGCATGTCGTTGGTGCAGACAGACTGGACCCGGAACAGGTAGAGCACGTCAGGAGACACTGGAGAGATGACTGCCTCCTGACACACACACACGCACACGCGCACACGCACACGCACACGCACACACACACACACACACACACACACACACAGCAAATCAGAAATGATTCGCTTGAGCAGCCAATCTCAGTTCCCACCCTGATTGAACTGGTATCCCACAGATGGAGTACATATAAATAAAAAGATGAAATACAAGAACACATATACACATTCTAAAAGCACAAACTCATAGTGTGTTAATAGTGGTGTAGTGTTTACACCACTATTAACAATATTATATCATATTAACATAATCATATATTCCTGCTGTTGGAGGACAGATCAATGTTAGACAAATATTGAAGAACTATAAGTACTATATGAATTTATATATCTTTTTAAAGGTAAATATATGATATTAACAAGTTATAAATATTTAGCTACTCTGAGTATGGTTTCATCTATAAATTCTTCGTTTGTGACAATCCTTCTCACTTTTTAAAACTAGTAAGAGTATGAAGGATCTAAATCCTGCTAGCTGAAACAGAACGTCTCGGGGAGCAGGAAACCAGAACATGAAAGGGGCGGAGCTACACCTTGCTTCCTGTTTTGTTCCTCTGTTTTTTGAGCCACACGATGCAGCTTTCTGGGGAGTATTTAAACTTAAAGTATTTCAGTAGTGGCCAGCTCTCCACTGTGGTGACGTCTTTAGACACTTTGTGGAGGGCCATTAGAGTCCGGGACCTGAGCCTGGTTCCACCAGGCGCCGGGAGGAGAGTCATTCTCCAGCACTGGCTGAGCTCTTGTGCGCCCCACTACAGATCCCGCCTCCAGCCACATGATTGGTCGAAGCAGTGATGAAATTAAAGTGTGCTAAACCCCCCTGTGCACCAAGATTTCAGTTTTCTATCAGACTTGGGATTATAAATCAGATTTGTAGAACTAGAACAAGCTTACCCTACACCCATTACCCACTACCCGTACAGAAATATTAGTCTTCGGCAGCGTGAAATCAGAAAGTCACAAGCAAGCAATCTATCTCGCCCGATCTCTCAGTCTACATTCACCAATCAGCCATCCAGTGGATTTACTGCTGCTCATCTCCGGGGTTCAATTATCTAAACCAATGATTTGTGTTTGGAGACAATTTTTAAAGATAAGGCCTATGTAAATATTATTTTGTATAATATTTGTATTGCCAACGTTCATCGATGAATCAAAAGTGGGAGCGCAGTTCCCTGCTCACAAATATTGTCTGTCTTGCATTTTACCCAGCACCTCCCACGGAGAGGGAGGGCGAGAGTTATCTGTTTCCAAGTAAGCAACACTTGTCTCAGGGGCTGAGAACACGGTAAAGTGAACGTCTCTCCTCACAGCCTCCCGGTCATCGATCCAGGCACACACCCTGAGGTCCGACCGTCATTACAAGACAATCTCCATTTAAATCACGTTGGACTAATGTATCGCACAAGGAGTGTATTGAATGGACTGCTCGATCGCTGTGGATGTGCAGAATATCAGTGTCGGGGGAGTGGTGGTTGAGGAAGGAATGTGCTCTGTTCCTAGTAGGTTAAGAATTCTTTAAGGAGCCAGTGAGCCCACTGGTTCAGCTGGAATTTGAACACTATGAGATTTAAAATGTGTTGTGGGTTGAGAGTTTTAGGAAAGAGGGGGGGCCTTATCCCCATGGTTACGACCCATGCCAACTTTCTAAAACTTAGTACCGTTCTTGTGTACAGGCATTTTAATAAGTGATGTTGTATATGAAATGCACACATTGTTGCTCAGACGGAGCTTCACCATCCACACACACCGTGGCGTTATAATACTATAAATGTTAGGAAAAGCCCAACTTTCTCTTGGACAACGCAGTCCAACGCTGCCCAGACAGAGTTCCACACGTCCACACACACCGGGCTGCGGTCGTGAAGTCTGGGTGCCTCGTAAAAGGCACTCAGACGTCACAAACAGAACGCCACCTGTGTTCAGCAGATTGGAACGGACACATTGTGTTTTAGGGAGAATAGAAAAAACATATTTTCTCTAATTTGGGGACTAATTTCAGTTACTGGGATAAAATGGCATAGATTACGATGTTGAAGACAAATTATTATTCAAAACAAAAACAAAAATGTTTTTTGGTTCACTGGCTCTTTACGGGAATGTAGGAAGAGAAAGCTTCATCAGCATTCAAACAGCGATGTTGAACTAACCCGAACCCTAACCCTGAACACCGTGGCCAGTCAGGTAAATACAGACAGCTCTCACAAACTCAAATGTTTGGATTTGGTTGCAGAAGTTGAAAGTTGTGCAACTTCTCTTTGATTCACAGGAGATGAGGTTAGTGTTTCTCTGCCCCGGGCCTTGTGAATTGTGTCGTTATATTCCAGAACCTCTTTTGATTTGATCGTCAGTCCCACGAGAGGACGGGTTGGAATATGCGCAGGAATAAAAGCGCTGATGAAAGCAGAAAAAAACGCAAGGAGGAAAGTAGAAAAAACAAGAAAGAAAGAAAGAAGGAAAGAGGTGGATGGAGGAAAAAGTTTGAGAGTGTGTGTCCATGCATGTCGGTGCACGTGTCTGTGTGTGTGTGTGTCTGTGTGTGTGTGTGTGTGTGTGGGGGGGAGTGTGTGTATGAGCGTGCATGTACGTGGGAGGGAAGTTCTTCCCCTGTCCCAAGGTCATGGGAACAGTCTGGCTCCCCTGCAGCTCTCAAGCAGACCCATTAGTATGCTGCTGCTGGCTGGAGGTGGCTGCTCCTCACCTCCTCCTCACCTCCTCCTCACCTCCTCATCCCAGTCCCCTCCCTGTAAGGAGCTGGAGATGGCCCCTCCTCACCTCCTCCTCACCTCCTCATCCCAGTCCCCTCCCTGTAAGGAGCTGGAGATGGCCCCTCCTCACCTCCTCCTCACCTCGTCCTCCTCCCAGTCCCCTCCCTGTAAGGAGCTGGAGGTGGCACCTCCTCCTCCCCTCCTCATCGCATTCCCATCCCTGTAAGGAGCTGGAGGTGGCTCCTCCTCCTCACCTCTTCCTCTCCTCCTCATCCCAGTCGCTCCCTGTAAGGAGCTGGAGCTGGCTCCTCCTCTCCTCCTCCTCCTCCCAGTCCCCTGCCTGTAAGGAACTGGAGGTGGCTCTTCCTCACCTCCTCCTCCCAGTCCCCTGCCTGTAAGGAGCTGGAGCTGGCTCCTCCTCTCCTCCTCCTCCCAGTCCCCTGCCTGTAAGGAGCTGGAGGTGGCTCTTCCTCACCTCCTCCTCACCTCGTCCTCCTCCCAGTCCCCTCCCTGTAAGGAGCTGGAGGTGGCACCTCCTCCTCTCCTCCTAGATGATCCTGGTCACCCCCTGCACTCAGAGTTCATACTGCTTCCGTCTGACCAATAGATACAAGAACTCCAAGAGTTTTTTTAACTAGTACTATCTATTGTTTTACGTAGCTTTTTACTGTATCATGTTTCTATGTTATGTTATTTATTATGTCCACTGTTTGGTGAGTTTTCATGTCTATGTATGTATGAATTGTGTGTTTTCTCTCTGCTGGCTGCACAACAAATTGCCCCATTTGGGATAATAAAGACACCCTGAACCTCCTCCTCTCCTCCTGCTCGCCTCCTCCTGCCAGTCCTCTGGCTCCGATGAGCTAGTCTGCTCAGTTGAAGACACTGTACTACCATAAGGACGAACAATACATACGATAGGAAGGCCCTAATCTGAATCCCGGGAGGACAGTTGGTGTCAGAAAATACGGGATCGTGGTACAAATGAAAACCAAGGTATAAAGCCAGAGAAGGTTAAAATATGAAATATGAGGGGAAGCTATGTAAGTGTAAATGCAAAATGTAACCATCACAGACAGTTGATGTAGACCTTTATATTGTGTGTGTCTCTGTGTCAAGTCCAAGATATGTTCTGTTGAGTTGTATTGGCTTAAGGTTGTGTCTTCATCTTAAGTATACTCCTCGAGTATATGGTCTGGTTTCGCTGTAGGTTACAGAAAATACCTGTGTGTGTGTGTGTGTGTGTGTGTGCGTGAATGCGTGCGCGCGTGTGTGTGTGTGTGTCTGCGTGAATACGTGTGTATAAGTGTGCTTCATGCATGTGTGTGTGTCCGTGTTCATGCCTGTGAGTGTGTGTGTGTGTGTGTGTGTGTGTGTGTGCGTCATGTAAATGTGTGTGTGTGTGTGTGTGTGTGTGCGTCCTGCATCCTGTGGTGTGTGTGGGGTCTCACCAGCTTGTGCCGGGCGTCGGTGAGGTGTGTCTCCTCGTAGCTGTCGTCGTGGGCCGTCCAGCTGTAGGACACCAGGAAGTGCAGGATGGGGGGGTGGTAGGTGGCCTCGGGCCGCGCCCAGCGCACCACCAGGGCGCTGGAGTTCAGGTGGCGCACCTTCATGTTGATGGGCGCGCTGCTGCACACTGTGGGAGAGACATCGTTACACCACCCGTACTCTACACCGCCCGTACTCTACACCACCACCACCCGTACTCTACACCACCACCACCCGTACTCTACACCACCCGTACTCTACACCACCACCACCACCCGTACTCTACACCACCTTCATGTTGATGGGCGCGCTGCTGCACACTGTGGGAGAGGCACCGTTATGCCACCCTTAAGCCCAACACACACCGGTGGCGTACGGCGCGCGTCAAAACAACCGCCCCCGTTAATTCCAATGGAGTACCCCACATCGGCGTGCCGCCCCGCAATCCTCCACGCCACTGTCCTATTGCAGTGTCGCCGCCCCTTGAAAAAGCGCTTTTTTAAAGCTGTATCGTACATTCCGACTTGATACAAGGTAACAGTTCTTTTAAAGCTGTGTCAAACATTCCGGCTTGATACAAGGTCCTGTAAATATGGAGATTGTTGATGCAGTAGATGAATAATTCCACAATGCAATTGTGGATTGAGCATTGACATTAAATAAAGTGATTAAACTGTAAACAAAGTGCCAGACAGTACAAAAAGTAACTATGAATTAATGTGAGCAAAAAGCACAAAGAGAGGATCATAGGCATCAGACCCATATATGTAGTCAGAAAACAACTGGTATAACGTTATAGCAGCCTACCAACTATGTTGGTTGATCTGCTGCTTTCAAAACACAATCTCAACGGCACTGCAGCGCGACACTTCCTATTGGTTCTAGGGGCGGCATTTGACGCACGTAAAATGCGCACCGCGGCACTGGTGTGTGTTGGGCTTGAAACTACACCACCCTTACACACAAGCCATTTGAATAGTAAATGGTAGATGGACTGCATTTACACTGCTCTTCTTGCCCTTGCTCAGGGACACCTCAAGTGATCAGACGCTAGGATGAGCCAGGGATCGAACCAACAACCTTCTGGTTTCCCGCCAACCCACTCTACCGCCTGAGCCACATGCCGCCCAAGTGCAGTGTGCAGTACAAAGAAAAGCACAGAGATTCAACCTTAAACTAAGGACTATTCAAAGATACAAGCAGGAGAAATGATGAGTACAAGTATATGACAATAAATATAATAGAGCGGGCTACACTCTTAATGAGCAGGGAGGAAAGAGAGAGAGAGCGAGAAAGAGAAAGACAGAGAAAGAGAGATCATTGATTGAGGATATAAAGCAGCAAGGCTTACGATGCCAATATATTCTGAACTATAATAACCAACAGCAGAGCAGGATCGGAGGACAAATGATGCACGGACAGACAGAGAGCCAGATACAGAGAGAACAGACAGACAGCGAGACAGACAGAGAAGGAGATACAGAGAGAACAGACAGACAGAGAGAAGGAGAGAGAGATAGACAGAGAGACAGACACAGAGAGAGAGATAGAGACAAGAGACAGATGGATGGATAGACAAACAGACAGCAAGCGAGGTAGAGAGAGAACCGACAGACAGAGAGACAGACAGACGGAGAGCTAGGTAGAGAGAGAGAACATAGGAGAGGAGCTGGCCGAGCAGAGTTTGACCCTAATGGTCTATTAATATTACTGAGAGACAGAATGAGTCACCAGCACCCTTCACACGCATAAACACACACGTTACAACCCCATGGGCACATGCACTCACACATGAAGACACACACACACACACACACACGCACTCACGCACTAGGGCTGCAACGATTCGTCGACGTTGTCGACAAAAATCGATAATAGAAATTGTCGACAATGAATTCCATTGTCGACAATTGTCGCCAGACGTGTTTTTCCAACGGAGTGAGGCATCTCACTTCATTACAATCTCTGCCGAGAGTCGCATATGCGCGATAGCGTCTCTGCCGAGTTAAGTAGTAAAGTTTGGGAGCATTTTAGCCTGGATACGGCGAATAAAAAAGATTACTTTCAAGGTTTGCAAAGCAGACCTTGCGTATCACGGCAGCACCTCGGTGATGCAACATTTAAAGAGAAAGCACGTCGGACAGTTGATCGAAACAGAGTCTGACTCGCCTCGGTAAGATTAAAGTAACATTAAAGCCAATACGTTTTGTTTTCCAAATAAAATTATTATCTCAGTGGATAACCGCGCCCGCGGTGTGGAAACCGTGTGCTTAAATCCTTCCCAGCGCTTCATCCGAGCAGTGCTTGTATTAACGCCGTTTAAAACAACGGCGTTAGGTAATGCCGTTATTTTTTCAGTAACGGGGTAATCTAACCAATTCATTTTTCCGTCGTTACAACGCCGTTACTGTTACTGACTGTTTAATGCGGTGCGTTACTATGAATTGATTGAATAAACGGTGTAATCCGAAAGCACCCCTGGCTGCACACACAAACTGCTAGTGAGGAGACCGGGTTTAACAAAGAGATAAGCGATTATGATTGGCTAAGGCAGAGTCGTGTTTCATGGTAGCCAATTGGAGCCAATGTTTTTACACACAAGCCAGGATAGCCAGGATACGCGTGCCACCCACCCACACCACCATACACACACACACACACACACACACACACACACACACACACACACACACACACACACACACACACACACACACACACACACACACACACACACACACACACACACACCACACAGAGTCGAAGAAGCAGCAGAGATGGCGAGTCCGGAGCAATCCGATGAAAAGTTGGCATTTTCAAGGTGGGGATATAAGCACTACTTTAAATTCATTGAGGTCAAAGGCAAGAATGTGCATGTAAAGTGAACATTATGTCCAGGAGCAAAGACTTTGTCGACATCCGTTGTAAGCAACTCTAATTTAATGAAGCATCCCACAACGACACGCATCTACAAAGCTACTTTTTTTTTTTTACAGTAACGCAAATAATTACTTTCCCTGGTAACTAGTTACTTTTATTATAGAGTAATTCAGTTACTAACTCAATTATATATATATTGAATAAAAGATGCATTTTTCATTGAAGTACCCATATTTCTTGTGTTTATTATCATTTGCCACATAATTAAAGCAACCTCATGCAAAATTTAAGAACATTTTTATAATTATCAGATTAGTCGACTAATCGTTTCAATAGTCGGTGACTAGTCGACTATTAAAATAGTCGTTAGTTGCAGCCCTAGCACGCACATGAAGATACTGAAACATGCACACGCACCCACAAATGCAGACGCACACACGTACACACGCATACACACACGCACACGCGCACGCACAAACACACACGCATGCGCACACACACACACACATGAAGATATACATATGTACACACGCACACGCACAAAGAAATGCAGACACACACACGTACACACACGCACGCACATGAAGAAACACACACACAAACACACACACACACACACACACTTTCACACACACACACACACACACACACACACACACACACACACACACACACACACACACGCACACGCACACGCACGCACACGCACACACGCACACGCACACGCACACACATACCGATACACACGCAGACACACACACACACACACACACACACACAGATTCTCAAACACACAGCAATGCATAACACAGATGCCCTCACCCACTAATAACAAACATAGCTTAGCCCACACAGGGACACCTAGACCTAGGCGTATACAAGCAATATCAATACACACATGACTTTTACAAACATGAAACACAAATAAGTGATGTAAATGTATTCCGATTTTTCCAGCCGTGTTTACTCTGCCAGATGCTGAATGCTGTCCACAGCCACTAGATGTCTCTGTTCCCCCAGCTAGGCTACTACTACGCCTTACTGGCAAAGTCCTGATTAGCCTGTGGTGATCCTATTATATATGAGCTTCTGCATAAAATACTTCCTTCTCTTGACACCCAAGCTATAACACAGGCACCCAACTCATGTCGATTTCACCCAGTAATTGGAAGATGTGTTTATGGACCGGCTATCAAATCAAGCAGAACATTTCTTTCAGCTGTTTGGCTATGTTATGACCTGGTCATCTTATCTGAAATACGAGAAACAGTGTGAAGTACGCTAAGCTAAATATTTGACTAATTTCTTTAACACCATGGAGAGAAAGAGGCCCCACTGAGACGCTCTTCATCATAAAGGGGGAGGCGTGTGCGTGGTGAGACTGAGGGGAAGGCATGGAGGACGTGGAAATAGCATGACTAAGAATAGAGTGCATGTGCGAACTGGAACATAATTCATTAGCTTGCTCTCATAAAGAGCTGAGATAAACTTCTCTCTAGTCGGCAGGGAAGTGAAGGATTCAGCTCAACGTTACTAATGCTATCAGTCACATACACACATGCACACACCCCGCCCAACACACGCACACACACCCCAACGCACACACAGACACACACATAGACTAGTGAAAGTACATAGAAGAAAACAAAGGAGACGCCGATGTACGGAGAGGGTTAGAACACTAAGATGTGTTCTGTAGATGAACTGTTGGTGCTGTTATGCTGCTAACGCAGAATCAAGCTTGGCTCCACTTATCACTGGGACTACACGTGTGTGTGTGTGTGTGTATGTGTGTGTGTGTCTGTGTGTGTGTGTCTGTGTGTGTGTGTGTGTGTGTGTGTGTGCGCCAAACAAACCATATCTCTTTGCCACACCAAACCAACCATATCTCTTTACCACAACAAACCAACCATATCTCTTTACAACACAAAACCATATTTCTTTGCCACACTAAACCAACCATATCTCTTTACCACACCAAACCAACAATATCTCTTTACAACACAAAACCATATCTCTTTGCCACACCAAAACAAACAAAACTATCGATAATAGCAAGAAAAGAGCATCCTTGTGTGTGTGTGTGTGTGTGTATGTGTGTGTGAGAGAATGAGAGAATTTGTGTGTGTGTGTCTGTGCGTGTGTGTGTGTGCGCACACACACACACACACACACACACACACACACACACACACACACACACACACACACACACACACACACACACACACACACACACACACACACACACCCTCCACCAGGGACAGGAGGAGCTGCGGTGAGTGATGGAGTGCGGAGGCTCATCACACAGGCCTGAACACTTGGGAAACGTGTGACACAGGTGGAGGACAGGTGGGAACAGCTTCTCACATCTATCTCTCCTCCACTCCCCTCCCTCACTGTCTCTCCTCCTCTGTCTCTCCTCCACTCCCCCCCCCCTCACAGTCTCTCCTCCCCTCTCTCACCTCCAGTCCCTCCCAGTCTCTCCTCCTCTGTCTCTCCTCCACTCCCCCCCCTCACAGTCTCTCCTCCCCTCTCTCACCTCCAGTCCCTCCCAGTCTCTCCTCCTCTGTCTCTCCTACACTCCCCCCCCCTCACAGTCTCTCCTCCCCTCTCTCACCTCCAGTCCCTCCCAGTCTCTCCTCCTCTCTCTCTCCTCTACTCCCCTCCCTCACAGTCTCTCCTCCTCTCTCTCTCCTCTACTCCCCTCCCTCACAGTCTCTCCTCCTGTCTCTCCTCCAGTCCCTCCCAGTCTCTCCTCCTCTCTCTCTCCTCTACTCCCCTCCCTCACAGTCTCTCCTCCTCTCTCTCTCCTCCTTTCCCTCCCAGTCTCTCCTCCTCTCTCTCTCCTCCAGTCCCCTCCCTCACAGTCCCTCCACCTCCCAGTCTCTCCTCTCAGTCTCCTGGTGTCTCGCTCCCCTCTGCACTGGTGGAGCTCTGAGAGGCCACTCTGAGGCCTGCAGCATGGAGCTGGGCCTTGATCGATGACCAGGGCTAGATTACAATGGGTTCAGCCTCTGGAAGAGGACCATGGTGTGTGTGTGTGTGTGTGTGTGTGTGTGTGTGTGTGTGTGTGTGTGTGTGTGTGTGTATGTGTCTGTTTATGTGTGTGTGTGTGTGTGTGTCTGTTTTTTTGTTTGTTGTGTGTGTGTGTGTGTGTGTGTGTGTGTGTGTGTTTATGTTTGTATGTATGTATGTATGTATGTATGTATGTATGTTACAGTATGTATGTGCATGTATGTGTGTGTGTGTGTGTGTGTGTGTGTGTGTGTGTGTATGTGTGTGTGTTTGTGTGTGTATCTTAACTCTTAACTTAAAGGTCATTGGTTAAGATTTCCGTCTGATTCCTCCTCCTCTCATGTCGTGTTCCTCTACCTACGGTCTGACATCCAGAGTGTCTGACCGGTTTTGACCAGTTCTGGTCCCATGGTCTCTCCCCTTCATTCTGTGGTCTTTAGTTTGGTGTCACATCCTGACCTCACAGGTACATAATGATAATGATGAACTAGATATAACATGGGAGACAACATCCAGGACACCTTTTGCAGCTCATGTAAATACCTCATACAACGGGAACATCAATGGAATATTAAAACATGTCTAATATTTACAACGGAAAGTTATCGGTTCAATATGCAAAAATAAATCAAGGATTTAAATGATAAATAACGGGAAATTGTAAACCATAGTACCATAGTAAACATTAAAAAGATTGCTAAATACAAAATAAATAAATGATGGGCCTGAAGAACATACATTGACCACTAATAGAGCAGACCGTATTATCTCATTTTGATTGGTCAGATAAGGCGACAGGATGCTATGATTTGGTCTCAGCCCCTATGAGCTCACTCTGCTCTCACAGACCACACACACGCTCCATCAACAACACAATAAAGAAATGCTGTTTTCTCCCCTTGCTGCTTCCAGTGCGGGTCCAATTATGAATCATTCTCTATGTATGTGTCAATATTTTTGATTAAATTCAAGTCCTTTTTCAAAATAAGATTTCCATTCAGATTTCCGCAATTATTTATGATTATATCCGAGCCATTGTTGTCAAGCTTAACAGAGTGACATTGAACAAAGAGAGAGAGAGAAAACCACAATAACAACAGAGCAGAGCTTCCTATTCTTCTGCTCTGCAGAAGAATGTCTTGTCTGATTTGAGGTCAGTGTGACAAGCCGCCCGCTTCACTGCGGCGTGGCCGGGCCTGAGGTCAGGGCTGCAGAGACACATCTCTGTGGAGGATTCAGGCAACGCCATGAGGATGTCAATCATGCCAATGAGAATGAGTGGAGCTGAACTAGTTACTGGTGGAGGGATGGATTTGGAGAGGGGGGGCAGGCACATGGGCAGAGAGAACATGAAATGAATGCATATTTTATATATATAATATACATCTATATTTATATTGTTTCTATATCATATCTCAATGTCAGGAGGAGATATATCTATATATATATATCTATATATTCTCCATCTCATAGGTGTTGCAAAAACAGCTTCTCAAGGACATACTGCATCACATGTGAAATGTTTCCTCTGTGCATGGGCTGTGTGTGTGTACCGTATGTGTGTGTGTGTGTGTGTGTGTGTGTGTGTGTGTGTGTGTGTGTGTGTGTGTGTGTGTGTGTGTGTGTGTGTGTGTGTGTGTGTGTGTGCGTGTCAGCTAGCATCTGTGCCGTGTCAACTGTCCTTGCAGGGCATTTCCCCGCCCCGCTCAACCCACTTCCATATGGTAGATGAGACACACACACGTACACACACAACCAAACACATTCACACAGTCACAACAACAACACACACACACACACAAAAACAGTCACAAATATATCCACACAACAAGCTGTACCCATAGACTGACCAACCGACACACAAACACCATGCGAACATCAACGCAAGCATAGAAATAAACAACACACACACACACACACACACACAGACACACACACTCCACAGTAGTGTTGTGTGAGCGGTAATGAGGTGGAAGCAAGATGATGTCTGGTGTGCCTCCAAACGCCTTATGCTAAGGGAGTTGTGCTCCCCTGCTCACTGGCAACATGACCACACACACACACACACGCACACACATATTTTTCTATTAGCCAGGTAGTTGGGGGATACTGCCGCCCAGTGTGAAGGATATTCACCAGTGGCGTTGCTCGCTGGAGAATGACAGGCTGAGTGAGTGAGAGGATGGGTTCAAGAAAACAGTGAAGCTACTTATTTGATGAGAACAAGTCTGATACATTGTTTCTAGGGTTAAGATCCTGGTTCCAGTGCTGACTTAAATGCACCCATATGGATCCGCTATGGGTCAATCATGTGCTAACGCATCCTTACTTGTTATTGTCACATTTGGTTTAGCAGGTCAAGTCAAACATTCAGGTTACACCCCCAAATAAAATCTGTAGTGAGTAGGAAGAGTGCTGAACAGGAGTGCCTACACTTAGAACAGGGTGGACCAGAACCAGGCTAGTAGGCCTTTATGTTGACAGTGGGCAGGCACTGAGTTTGGCTGTTTGGATTTCAAAATAAAAGCCATAGGGTCAACATATATCACAAATTATATCAAGAGCTTTGCTCTGAGAAGATTCAAGGATCTTATTTAAGAAACAAAGCTAGAGAAAGTCTGCTCCTCCTCATGGGTTCAGTATGTTCATTTAAAGGTTTTAATTTAAAGTGAAACCTACAAAACTAATATACATTCTGATCATCATCTGGGGTTCAGTAATACTCAGTACACTCACAGAAATCAACTCAGATCTCGTCTTTTTGTCCTTTTTATCCAATAAAATATCTAAATCGTAGGTTTTTCAAAATAAATATGGGTTTTCTGTTTAGGTTTACAGTAAACCTCGTTTTAGCAGGGAACTTCTCCCTACGACCTTCACTAAATGTTATCCTCAACCAGGGACGTGCACAGGGGGGTTGCTCAGGTTGCCCGGGCAACTGCCCATATGCCCTCCTCGACTCACGTTGCCCTTCGAGGAAAAAAAAATAATAATAATTTTAAATCGTACTATGGTTGCAGAATTTCATCTAGGCCTAGATAAAAAAAAAAAATCGCCACTTGAAACATTTCAGAAAGTAAACGTAGCCTCATTCACTTCCATTCGGGCACCGAGAGTGAAAGTCAGTAGGGGGAGGGCGAACTCTGTTTACATAGCTGCAGCGCTGCACGCGACCGGCACCTGAGCCTGCATGATGTTGCCTGCCTAGTGCCGAGACTAAAGAGACTGTCACCGTTGTCTTGTGAGACGACTGCCTTGACGTTGTCGGAAAAGGTGAGTTTGAGATGTATAACAAACAAACAATCATCATCAAGTTTTATGAAATTAATTAAAATCTTCATAAATCCAGGCTCAGTTTGCCACGTAACGTTAAGCCTAAATAATCAGACAGCTAGCTAGCTTGCAGACAAGCAGCCCGTTATCACATAGGCTACTCATTTTTTGGTAGGCAAACTAAGCTACATGTCTGCTGATAGTTAGTTTAGATAGGTAGTTTCTAACATTTCATTTTAGCAAGAAGAATGAATGATGGACGTAATGCATCACATGAATTCTTTCATTAAAAATGGTTAAATGGTGAAGCCAAAATGCCCACTGAAAAGAGGCGGATTCAGGAGAGAGAGAGACAACTCAAGGAGGCAGCAAAGGGGAGCACATCACTGCAGGGTTGGCTACGAAAAAGCCAACCAGCAGGTGAGACAGAGACTTTGCATTGTGATAAAGATGACACTGTGTAGGCTAATTGATTAATTAATTAGACTCATATTTTAGCCTACTAATGGCAATTTTTCCTAATTACATTACATTTAAGATGAGGAGCACCCACAAGCCTCCAGACACGAGAAAAATGTGGACCAGGAGGCAAGTGCTGATCACCAAATATGAGATGAGAGGACCATGCTAGAAAGTACAGGGTTAAGGAGCCACATGTTAAATAATTGTAATCTAAAAAAAAAACATAGGCTATTTTAGAGATCCTTTCAAAGAGCTTGCCTGAGCAGAACAGCTTCCTGTGGGCGTTTAAATAATAATGATAATGGTATGATAATGGTAATCATGTTATGTTCTTCTTCTTCAAGTCATGTTTTTCTGCGTTATCATTAGTAGTAGTTAGGGTGATTGAGTGCTGTATTTCAGTGTTTTACTTATTTGTATTAATATATTAATAAAGACCCTGTTATTTGTGTTGTTTTTTTTGGGGGGGGGGGGGGGGGGGGTTGCCCTTTTTTCAGGTCAGAGCAACTGCCCCTCAAAATTCCTGTGCACATCCCTGTCCTCAACGGTTTCTCAAACAGAAAGAGGTCCATAGGACCGGGCGTTAAACCTGACATCACGCACTCTCGCTCAGGATTAACTAAGACCACCAGTGCCCTGGAAAGGGTTTCATCCAGAAGAGGCAGACCCTTCATTTGAACAGAGAATCTAACAACCTAAAAACTACATCTGAGTCAACCGGAACATCAACATGTTCACCACCGCTCTGTTAGCCTGAGGAGCCGGTTGGAACTGGAATAAGGGGGTTACTGCACCCTTCAAGGTGACACAATATGCAACCCTAGAAAGTGAACCCTGACCTTTGGAGGCCTCGGTCCCATAGGAGTCACCGCCGCCGCCGCCACCACCGCCCCCTGTCAGGTCTGGCAGCCAGGCGTCCTTCACGGCCGACTTGAAGATGTGGCGGTGGTCCAGGCTCTGGAGGGGTCTGAAGTTGCTCCGCAGGTACTCCACCGACTTGACGTGGTCCTGCTGCTCCGTGGTGAAGATGGAGTAGAAGGCCTCCAGCTGAGGAGAACAGAGGAGGAGGAAGAGGAAGAGGAGGAGGAGGAGGAGGAGGAAGGAAGGACCACATTAAAGTAGCGCTCACTGTAATGCAGCGATGGTCACATTTCTCTTGACAGCACACACACGTTGATATCCTACCCCACATATTCATTTTCATTCATCATTTCCTCCGGTCCCCCCTGCATTATATCAGTGTGAGGTTGGCCTTGCACCCATCATAGCAAAACTAATTTATTTACTGTGGAAAACACAGGGAATGGGTACCCTTGGGTACTCTTCATCGCCCACTCAAGACGATTTAAAACAAAGTTCCTGGGTAAATTACCGGGATAACCTTTCACGCACCACTTGTGATTTTCACTATTTAACCGTGTAGCCAAGTTCTGGAACATCGCCGTCTTGAGCACTTTCACACATGGCACGGCAATTACGGAGTAGATGGGCCAGGGACAGTCTAGCAGATAATGCAACACTTATGAATACCAGCCACCTTGAAACCTGCAGACTGAGAGGGGCGTCCTTTTTTTGGAATCTGTCCTGTTTCAAGCCATTCTTGAAAACAGCTGATTGTTGGCAAACAAAAGAAGCTATATTGCTATTGTTAACGAATCAACCGAAAAGCATTGGCCCATTAAGATAAACCGAGCAGTGTCTTGTGATCGGTTCCTTCTCTCCAGGTGAAATCATATCACGTATGCCATAACCCTTGACATTCCTCTCCCGACAATTTTCCTGCTTTCACTGACAACCCAGCAGTACCGGCAGTGTTCTGGGAAGGTCATTAGGTCTTAGTAGGAAAACTACCCTTGCAGTAATCCCTGAATAGGGATCCCTGTTCCCATTCACACGTTGCCCCGAGCAGGAAATGTTAGGGATCATTGCAGGGAAAGAGTGCAGGTCTGAAATTGGCTAAAGAGATAAATGTCTTAAAAGCTGATACTTAATGTTGGACCGGACACACATGTATATGGAGTGAAGGTGAAACAAACCAAACCCATTTAATGACAGGATTTCTTGTAATGCAGAAATTTCTTTGTAGATAATAATGTTGTAAGAGCCAAGCCTCAACATTTATAATTCCCCCGGAGTGAGCACATCTGCCTTTATGAGACATTGGACCTATTGCAGAGACTCTTATTGGGCTCACCTGCTCTTAAAACACTCATCATTCCAGTTGGGGAAAATCACTTGATTACAAGGATGTGTTATTAAGGAAGAATATATAGCAATCTACACAAGCCTTCCTGCTGTCTGACTTGGCATGAGATCGCTTGTGATTGGGAGAAAGACCCTGTTTGATACAGAGCCAAATAGAGAAAGAGAAAGACAGAGAGAGAGAGAGAGAGAGAGAGAGAGAGAGCGAGAGAGAGGGACATTGAAAGAGAGGGAGAGCGCGAGAGGAACCTAGAAAGTGAGTTACGCGTGGGTGCGTCTCAGGGGAAATATATCTTTCGGCAGCAAATTCCACCATGCCTGCGTGTCATCCACAAAGCCAAACCAAAGCGAGCCCAGAACGGGTTTCCGTCACACAGCGCCAGCATGGGCTCGGAGCGGGATCAGAGAGCTGGAGAACACGGACAGAAGGAGTCCTTCGCTCCTCCGCCTCCTGCGACCGCCCACCAGCGCCGCGGCAACGCGGGGAGACGCTCTCCTGGTGGTTCCAGGGGACAGGGGGATGGAGGTTTGAGTTGAAGAACACAGCAGTTAAAGCAGTAAAGGCTTAGTTATTGGTTCCACGTCGGCAACTCGAGGAGGTTTACGGACCCATTACGTCCTGGCAGACCCTCCTTGCGTCCACCGCAAGGGCCTTACGTACCCCTGCCAAAAATTGTAACCTTGCATCGAGGCGACGCAGCAGCAAGGGCTGTGATTGGTCCGCTCACTAAAACCCGACGCAAAAACCAAAACAGGTTCACGACCGCGTCAAAGCGTCTGCGTGGTCATTGCATTGCTTCAACACGGAACGATAACTGAGCCTTAACAGCACCAGAACACACGGCCCTGTCGGGACGGACGGGAGATAAGGTTTTAAACGTTTCATTTCTTCTTCTTCTTATTGAGTCCTATTTAAAGAGAGAGGAATATACAGTCTGCTACATGCAACTTGCAGCGTTAAAACAAAGGATATCGGTGTTGTACCGTGTTGTGCTACAAATATGAGGCTAAAGATTATCTTTCTATCTATCTTTGTCTTATTCTGATATTGGGGCTAAACAAGCACGGATTAAATGATGAGAGATTGTTTTATACTTTATGTCATAGGTTCAGAAAGACTGACGATGGTCCACTACTGATGCTAATGCACCACATCCTGCCGTCTGCATTCCATGCTGGGTACTGTAGTTCAGCTCTAAACACAGTCCGGCCAGCTTCAGCTAACATAGACCAGTTGTACAGAGAGAGAGAGAGAGAGAGAGAGAGAGAGAGAGAGAGAGAGAGAGAGAGAGAGAGAGACATATAGACAGAGGAGCGTAATGGAGAACAGATCCCGGGACACTGAGGGACGGTAAGGTCAACAGGGGCGACACACGGCACAGGACAGGAAACAGAACCGCTGAATAAACCACCACCTACAGGATGAAGGGTTAATTATAATGATTTTATCAGACGGTTATCCAGCCTAAAGGACGACTTAAGAGAGAATGAAAGTCACATCTGGACATCAATATGTTAAGCAGAGAACACCCTGGGGAGAGAAACTCCAATCATATCTTTCTGGGACAGAATCCCATCAGGCTCAAGATGAAGACAAACACAAGAACTGAATGACCACTGAAACAAACAAGGGGCAAAAGATTGATTTTGTTCATTCTATAACTCTTTAATCTTCTGCTTTAGTTGATGTTTGTGTTTGCTTGGTTATCCCATTCCATGGTTTTCTGTACAGTGAAATGGGTTTTGCAGGTTTGTGTGTGTGTGTGTTTGTATGGCTGTGTGTGTGTGTGTGTGTGTGTGTGTGTGTGTGTGTGTGTGTGTGTGTGAATGTGTGTATGTTTGTGTGTGTCTGTATGTGTGTGTGTGTGTGTGTATATGTGTGTGTGTGTGTGTGGTTGTGTGCGTGTGTCTGTGTCTGTGTGGGTGTGTGTGTGTGTGTGCGTGTGTCTGTGTGTGTGTGTGGGTGTGTGTGTGTGTGTGTGGCTGTGTGTCTTTGTCTGTTGTTGGTGTGAAAGCGCACGTTGCATGCAGCCATAACAGATCAGTGTACAGATGCAATTATAACAGAGATTGTCAGGCGATTGTGGGCGTAATGAATTGTGTCAGATGCTTTTCTACAGCCAATGCAGTCCCCCCGCCCTGCCAGTGTCACACACACACGCACGCACTCACACACACACGCACGTGCACAAACATGCACGCACATACTCTCACACACACACACACACACACACACACACACACACGCACGCACACACACGTGCAAACAAATACACACGCACACACACTCGCACGCACACGCACACACACACACACACACACACACGCACACACACATGTACCCACATGCGCCGCACGTGCACACCCAGTGTCAACAATGGCAGTTAATCTCCACCCGGCTGCTATTTAGTAGCCTTCTGTGCGACCAGGACTGTTCAAACATGGCTGGCCGGCCGGATCAAACATGGCCGCCGCTGCCAGAGCTGGCAGCCTCCCCGCTGACCTCATGCTATCGCGCGTGTCGCAGCACAGAACAGAACAGGCCCCCACCCCTCCCCTAATCATCCCCCAATCTGCTAATCCCTGTCACAGTGACCTAAGCCAACTCCCCAACAACACACACACACACCCACACACACGTGCAGTGGACACACACTCACAAAAACACAAACACCACACACACACACACACACACACACACACACACACACACACACACACACATACACATACACACACTAACACACACAAACAGATACACTAACACACAGATGTACAAACACAGGCCTAGAGCCCTCCTTTGTGACCACAGTGATCCCAGGCCTGACGATAATACTTTTTGTGTGTAAATCAGTTCCCCTGGAGGCTGGGCCACCTTTAACTCTTGACGTGTGAGATGCAGGCAGGCACAATATCAATCGCCCCACGCAGACTCCCGGGCACCCACCTGCCTGTGAACACATGCACATGCCCAAACGAGGAAATGCCACACGAGAGCAGATAAACACGCAGGCGGGGAGCCCGCGTCTGTTTGGAAGGATAAGTTTGAAAGGGTATTTGAGGGGAGAGCTGGTCCATCGATCCTGTCTCAAAGCAGACCGCGAGCAACGCCTGTCAGGGCCAACCCACTTCAAGCAATTCATCCAAAACAAAGGGGAGAGAGCATAAGACAGAGAGCGAGAAAGAGAGAGAGAGAGAGAGAGAGCGCGAGCGCTGGATAAACAATACAAATCTCAGTTGAGGCTAATTCTCTTCACCCTGCTACTTTCTCCTTTTTTTTTTTCCTGACGTCTCCTCAGAGAATAACGCTGGGAAGAGAGTGATCCACAGAGCAACAACAGCCTTCTGAACAGGCCTTCACGTGCATCCAGCAGGGCTTTCTTCAGGCATCAGCAGCCGACAGGAAGGCCGGGCACGGCCTGGTCGGTAAGCTTCCTCTTTGTTCACTCTAAAGCCCACACTTCACTCTGCTGCGGCTTGATGCATCACTCCCAACACCGCCGTAATCTGCCTTTGTTTGAGCCGTCGCTACAGGCAACGCAGACACAGAACACCATAACTGAACCATCTCTGGAGTGGCGTCATAAACGCCAAGCATGGCGTCCTACGTTTCTGTGGGGGCCATGGAGCTCAGAGGTCAGAGGTCAGCCTCCCCCCCCCGTTTCCTTGTGTACCCTGTGGCAGAACACACCTCACCTCTGCTGGGGGTGACCCGCGTGCCCCAGATAAAGGAAGCCATCTTGTGCATTAAGATCCCTCCTACCTCCTTCACGTCCCTCCCTTCAGTCACATGGAGGTATCTTGCACCCAGCGCAATTGTATGATAAAATGTATGAAGAATATTTTCAACAAGCCTTTCTCACCAATGGAATATGAATATCGTCATCCTTTTCAGTAAAAAAGTTTCCAAAATGTAAAGAATATGATTATAGGCTCATAAATCCAATGCGGCAGTCACACAAGGAGTGGAACACCAGGATCTAGTACTGATCTAAAACCGTCAATAGGATACTCTACTAACTGGACATGTGTGGGGAAGATTTGCCTGATTTGGAATATAATTGAATGGCAGGTGAGAATTCAATCCATCATCAGATACCATGGAAATACCAGACATGGAGTGTGCGTCACACTCAATAAATTTCACCCTCATCACACGCTACTGCATGACCAATCCCACGTCTGCGTTCCCTAACTTCAAGCACACAATAATGCAGACACACTTCATTAAAGCACACTAAAATAACTGAGTGCATTCATGTAGTGAAGTCCTGGTGTTGGAGGAGCAGGCATGCAGCCTGCAGAGACACCAGCAGCCCCAATATGGCTTAGTGATGTTACCCCCCCCCCCCCTCCCGTCCACCAGGGGACAATTAGCCTGCAGGAGAAACAGCCAGATATGAAATAGTAGACGGAAAACAAATAACACAGAAAATAATCTCATCAAACAGAACAAATAACAACCGATAAAAACATGGAATAAAATACTAGAAAAATATGAAAAGGTATGGAAAGAATAAAAGTTGTGATGATGTGAAGAAAGTGTGTAAAATGTGTAAACAACTCTAATGGTCTACAGCGCTTCTCCCCGTATATCTCTTCTTCTGCTAGTTAAATGGACGGTGTTGTTGTTAGGTCCCCCATCCCCATCCCTTTAGCCATGATACAGTGAGACACAAACAGTCTCTCCTTCTCGAGGAACTCAAAGACCCACCCCCGTGGGCCTGTGTTGTTCTTAAAGGAGGAGAGGAAAAAAATACTTTACGGATTTCCCCTGCCAGACAGCGAGGAAAGAGGGAAGAGGGAAGGACGCCGGGGCTTAGGAAGCCACCGCTCATAAGCTCCTTGGATCCTACAGTATAGATAAAGTGGATAGATCAAACGCTGATGCAAAAATAATTCATCTCCTCCGAAAAATAATGAGCATTTATAAATGTATAATGAGAAAAGCATAATTGTGAGCCACCGCGATCTCCCGCTCCGTGAATGCAGAGAGGAGTTATTCGCACAGAGCTTATATATTATTGTACTTTACCCTTTCCATGATTTATCTATGTATATCGTTGTAAAAAGATAAATCTGTAGATATATTACAGATATGCAGCTCAAACTCTTTTTTGTGAGGTGAAAAGAGTAAGTGAGGAGAAGTTTCCTTTAGTGCGTCTGAGAAGGAGAGACTTCTGAGGGCATTCTCAGTCCTGTGTCAATCAGAGAGATGGGACAGGCCTCAAAGCATCTGGTCCTCGCTTTGTTGAATCACAAACTATTTCAGAAACATCCCAATGTGAACAATCTGGAATATTAGGAAAAGACATGTATTCTCTCTCTCTCTCTCTCTCTCTCTCTCTCTCTCTCTCTCTCTCTCTCTCTCTCTCTCTCTCTCTCTCTCTCTCTCTCTCTCTCTCTCTCTCTCTCTCTCTCTCTCTCTCTCTCTCTCTCTCTCTCTGGCAAGCCGTCTTTTAATAGTCTTAGAGTTCCTCATCAGAATTACATTTTGATTATAGTAACAAGTAATTCTTACTAGTAGGGATGACATTTGGACTAGTAACTAGTGGTTCTTACTAGTAAGGATTACATTTTGACTAGTACTGAATATACCAAATTTATTATTTGTTGAGTGCTGTAGGCAGCGCTCAACTGTTGTTATTCTTGGGCTTTATTATTATTCTAACTTTCTTTATTTTTCCTCTACAAACTTTGGCACCAAACTTCTTCCACAATCGTTCACCTAGAGACTCCATTCAACTTTAAAAATGTTCATATTTGCTTGGAATCGTGCGCTACAATCACATTTTCTTTATATTTTATACTTCAAATATTATTTTAATAATGGAAGTCATTATAAAAAATACTTTTTTCTTTTAAGAATGAAATTTCATATTTATATCCTAAATTCTCATTCCTACTACTGAGGATAAATAATTGGATTATATTTTAAATGTGATTCTTACTAGAATCATCAAAACATAGATATTTTTAATTCCCCTTCTTTTAATTAAATTCTGAATATTTGGTTTTCGATTCTGCAGTGACGCTAACACCATAATTAGCTAAAATGGCGTCTCTCTCTCTCTCTAGCCATTTTCATATATGAACTCAAACAATGTCCAAAGAATCAGTTCTGGACGTTTTCCGGAGTGACCCTTTCACAGATCTAGCACACAACAGGAGACGGTCCTTGTCAAATGCATTGTGTTTTGTTTATAGCACAGTGAAGATGGCCAAGCAGACCCCCGACTCATCTGTATCAACTATTTTATTCAAACTGCCACCATATACTAATATCAAATTCTGCTTCCAAAGTCACATCATATAATGTACACAGAGACAGCCTTTAAATCCTACGTCAATGTTGCCGCCATTTTGGAGAAGCCAAGACTGACCACAGGGAACAAATACCAGTAAACAGAGGAGCTGTGGTTTTACATTTACATCTCTCAACCCATTTGAAGGAGCCATTTTTATATTTGTATTAAATCATATTATAGTGTATATCATTTTTCAAGTCATTGAACTCGGTTCAGAAATGTAAAGGGAACTGGTTTTTTATCACATCCTTTTACACCTTTTACACCAGACGCCTAGTGAGTAACCCAAGAAAACGTGGAGGAATGGTCATGGCAGAACTATTCAACTATTCAACTACATAGCCTTGTGGAGGCAATCTTATATTCCGTCCTTTCACCAAAATATTCTATGTATTTAGAGGCTTTACTTATATTGGAGTTGTACTTCTATGTACTTCTTCGTCTTATTATAATAAAAACCTTCATGGTATCAAAAGCAGCCTATAGTCACTTAACAAAGTACAAGTAAACATTAGCTTTTAGTGCCGACTGCTATCGAGATGAATGATCAATACATATAACAAAAGCAATAATTATAGGACTATAAATGTAGTTTGCCACTATGAAACATAAACAGGCTGTTTCTATACACAACATGTACATTGGCCATGGTGACTAGAACAAAGATACCTAATCCAGATTGGTTAAACTGGATTTAGTCGATGGCCAGAGCAGTAAAAAAATCGACCTTGATGTGAATAAATGGACGAAAATGGCGCTGCATGTGTACAGCCCATTCAGCTACATGATTTGTAATTCTTTTATTGACTGGGAAAAAATCCCCAGGACTAATGGCGCTCAGAGTAGAAGGACCCTGAGGGGCGCCATGTTCTGGACCCACTGTCAAACACTACAGTGATGGAGGCTTGTGTTTGACAGAATGAAAGTCTGGATTGATTTCTTTGTCACAATTTGTTAAGTTGTTTTCTCTTTCTGATTCTTTGATATATAGTTAAATTAAAGAACATGAAGAGCCGTTTATATGTCTGTCTCACCCTCTCACCCTCTCTCTCTCCCCCTTTCTCTATCCCCCTTCTCTCTCTTCCTTGGTCTTATTCTCTACTCTCTCCCCCCCTCTCTCTCTCTTTCTATCTGCCTCCCTCCCCCCCTCTCTCTCCCATTTTCTCTCCCCATCTCTCTCTTTCTATCTGCCTCTCTCCCCCTCTCTCCCCCTCTCTCTCAAGCCTTCAATTTATTTATTGTTTCAACACCACCAGCACCACCCCCTCCTCCTCCACTGCTCTCTGCACCACTCAGAGACCGGGAGCAGCAGCAGTGGTCCCCCCCCCCCCCAGCGGCCCTTGTAAGCTAACAGGCTGAGTGGCGGGTGTGCTGTGGCTTGCTGCGGGCTGCGGGCTACAGGGGTGACGTGGAGGACACCTCCCACAGGGCCGACCCCCCACCCTCTCCTCCAGCGTTGTTTACCCACGTCTTGACTCAGTCTCTGTTGTCTGGATGGGTAATTCTACATCAAACATGGAGGCACTGGGCAGGCCCAGTGGTACAGTTGTGGTACAGTTCTCTCACTACTGCGTCCCTTCAGACGGCTCTGAAGAATCATCTTCTGTTTGTTGAAGTACATTTCATTTTCTTGGTTTATTGGTGTGGTTGCAGAGCGAGCCACATTGTTGTCACTATGTCTTATTATTTTTGTATTCCTCCCTATTATGCGTATCTACTTCCACAGAGGTATAAATACCAAACCCCAACCAAAAAGGCCATATTCATATGGCAATATTGGCCATATTCCAGTGCAATAACAATACAGGAAACAAACAATGCAGACTTTTTTTAAACTAATATTTATAATATTATCTAAGTTTTTGATTGAAGTGACCAAAGTGACCAGTAAAATCAGCATCTCCAAATGTGAACACCTGAGAGTTGTTAAATTAAATAGGCATAGACCGGAAATAAGGAGGTCACCAAAAGGTTTGGTACGCTGTGACCACAGGGGGCGCAATAACTCGTTGTCAAACCTAAATGGCCACCCCCCACGCCCAGTTTTATAACAATTTTTTAAACTTGGTATCTGAAACTTTTTTGACATGCAGAATCTTTTTGTTTTTGGAGGACCCATAAGGTCCGTCTGGATAGATTTTGCTGTACCTTGAAAATTGTGTAATACTTTGGTTAATCCATTTGATTATGTTAATTGTGGCGGCAGTAGCTCAGGAGGTAGAGCGGGTTGACTGGTAACTGGAAGGTTGCTAGTTCGATCCCCGGGACCTCCTAGCTGAGTGTTGAGGTGTCCCTGAGCGAGACGCCTCACCCTGACTGCTCCGGAGGAGCTGGCTGTTGCCCTCCGTGGTTGACTCCGCCGTGAATGTGTGAATGAATGGTTTTAACTCGCTTTGAATAAAAGCGTCAGCCAAATCCCCTAAATGTAATGTAAATGTTATAATGTCAAGATTATGCAAATCAGCCACAATTATTCAACCAATTCCAAATCCGCTTCAGAGAACCCCAGAGGCCTACATTTGGTTTGTCCATCAAGGACCTCCCCCCTTAGGTAATGTGGAATTGACAGGGTCAATTTAAAAAGGCCACTGTTGCAGGTGCTCACCAAGCTATTTTTTTTACAATGGGAGTCAATGGGGAAAAAAACGCTGACCTCGACCATTCCGAAATCTAACAACTCAGGGTTGTCAGAGTTGGTACACATATAGAATCCGCACTTAAGCAGGTCTCCAAAAAGTAAAAGGAACTCTTCTGCGAAAGGGGGCGCAGAAGACTTGTGATTGTTTGATCAATCACAAGTCTGCTTCAAAGCAGTCCAGGGCCTCGAAGCTTGGCCTGCTCGCTCATTAGCCTTGCTAGCATTAGCATGTTAACATGCTCACAGAATATTTTGCACACGACGAGTTGGCTCACCACACACATTTTCTTCAGAAAGTGCACATGCGGCGATATGTCTAGTTTTAAAGGATGATCTTGTCATGACTCCAAAGGAAGTCTGTGTCCAGTACTTTAAAGTAATATGTTCACTGCGGTAAGAAGCATCTTCATGATTTCGACCCCTCCTTGTTACTGGGACCAGCCTGGATGCTCCAGTGGGATCAGGTGTACTGGCAGTGGGTCTGACAAAGAGCTCCTCAGGTCACTACCAGGGCACAGCCTTAGTGGCTGCACATCGTTCAGAGTGGCACTCGTTCATAAGAAGGAATAACTATCATTCTCTGACTTGTATGATAAAGGACCTTGCACACCCTGACACTATTGTGGTCTGGAACCTTTTCTCTCGATAAAAGCTTCTAATTTTGATAAAAAGAAAGAACAATATAAAACAACGACATGTTTGGCTCTTCAATAAAATACAATCACCATCTAAATGTATGAGCCTGACTACTTGCTCAGAATGGAGCAACAGAGATGTGTTTATGTGTTGTGTGATTCACACGAGGACTCATATCAAATGAACCTTCCTGTCCAGAGTCCGACCCTAACCTCTGTTCGACCTTGAGTCCTTCATGTTCCCGTTCAACAATGAGCATTTAAATAAACAGCTGCTGTGCCTTTGTGTCGTGGGTCTCTGTGTACGCGTGGTGCTTTTATACCTCGCTATCGTTGTCCTTGATGTGCAATGCAATTACTACTAATATAGAACCATTTATAATGGTTGGGGGCAACAAACATTTTCTGTTTGTTGTTGGATTTTCCTCAGTTGGATGCTTTCAAAATCAATATATCTGTAAATATATGAAATGTGCATATAGAAATGTACATGCATACCTGATCTTCTATATGCTCATTTTTATTTATTAAAACATCGATTCCAATATATTTTTGTCTGTGTTCATTTTCATTTCCTTCTGTCTATTATTCAGAGCGTCTCATTTCCCCGGGGACGGACAGAGATCACGTGTGCACTCCAACGGGGGGGGGGGGGGGGGGCTCACCTGCTTGTAGGAGACGTAGACGGGCCTGCTGAAGAGGATCCACTCCACCACCTTGCTGCAGGGCGGCGTGGTCAGGGAGCCTGTGTAGCGGTAGTAGCTGCCCAGAGAGGCTGGCAGCAGCTCCTTCAGCACAAAGGGCTCCAGGAAGGTCTCCTTCTCTGTGGGGGTGGGGGGAGAGAGGATAAAAGCTATCACAATTACCAACATTCAAAATCAATAAAACACAGCGCAGATTAATCCAAGGTGACCGCGGGAGCTGGAAGCCACCCAGGCCCTATTGCTGTAGCGCCATCAGGTTCCAGTAATGGACACCGTTTTAGCTTTTCCCCTTTGCTCATTCCGGGCCCGGCGACTGGCAGACACCACCAATGCATTAGAGACCTCCAATTAAACCTTAAACTGTTACCTCACACCGAATAACCAACATAGCAACAGCAGGTTGCCAAGGCTGGGCTAACCACATAAGGACTAAGGGTTTGCCCTCACACCAAATAGCCCAACAAAGCCCGATGGAAAGAATAAGATGAATTTTTCAGTATGTTGTGAAAATACTGGATACACTGATAGTTGTAATCATTTAGTGATTTCTAATGGAATCACTCAGCACTGTAGCAGTTCCGTTGCAGCCGTTGATGAGTAGAACGTTTTTTTCATGAGAGTTTGTCTCTAGAACACTGAAGCGTCCATGTTCAGTACTAGCTGAGTTTCATCCCCTGACCAGCTATATTTAGCAACAGGGTACAGAAGTGCAGCACTGCTGAGCGCCTCCTGCACCCAGGAACGGACCTCCATGGTTAAAGTGCATGGCCAGCATGTCCCCTGGAATGAGGTGTACACCACTAGCCGGGTTTACACGGAAACACAAATCAGTCGTTCAATTTCCACTGCAACATAACCTGGCCTGTCTACAGATTCCCTTCCGTTATTTTAAGTCTATTTAAATGGAGTTTAATTTCTCCCTAAAGTATTGTAAATCTTATATGGTCTGAATTCTTGTAACTGAAACAATTAGTTTGTAGTTGTGGTTTGCAAATCTGTAGCGTGACTTTCACATGTGTAAATTTATTAAAGAATACATACATTACAACCTATTTTTGATCAAGTGTGCACACAACTCATTGATTGCAACTCTACAGATCCCCTCCTGAGAGTGTAAAATCTGTGATCCATGCAATACTGTTCCAGGGACATACTGTCCGTCGAGTCATGGGAAAAGGAGAAGAATCTAGGGTGAACTTTAGGTCGGCCCTATGGCCATCCCCCGCTGAATAGTGGGCGGTGATCATGTGAAGCACTCCAGGATTTCTGCAATATGCAAGACGAGCAGCTGTTAATGCTAAATGAAGCTGGAGTGATATCTGCTGCCGAACCATCTTGACTTAGCTCGGTGTGAATATACACAGATGGCTCATACATAGCACATAACAAATATAGTTACATGGACAAAAACAACTACCCATCTTTACATACCACAAGAATGAAAAAATAGACAAGGTTTAATTGACATTGAATTCTTCATAAGGTAAGTCTTTGTTTTCCTTTAGGAGATTTGTCTTGTACAAATCTCCTAAAGGACAGTACAGTACAGTACAGTATGTGCTGTTCAGATTACCATATTGCCATATTGCATACATACATTCCATACATTCCAAGTTGTGTGCATACTATCAAAATTAAGTTTTAATGTATTCAAATGCAAATGTAATCCCAAATATTGGTGTATTTGTTGATAGTGTATAATGCAAAATTTTTCAGACAATTTCAGACAACAATGTTTTTCATTTACAGAATTCAGACTACAATCACAATACTTTAGAGGGGAATGTACCGCCGTGTATTTCCCATCCTGGCTAAACAGCCAAGCCGACCAGTTGGCCCAATAGAGCGATAAGGATTCTGTCGTAATGAGAAAAGGTCAAGGTAAAAGTGTGTAGAGCATGCAAGGTGTCCAACACGTTGTTACAGTAAAACACAGACATGTAACAGGAGGAAGGGTAAGAAGCTGGCTGGTGATGAGATCATGTTCACTACCATATCTACCCTGCTGGTGTCTGTCATGTCATGCCAGCACACATTGACAACGTTTACAACCCGATGTTCGGTGGAATGAAACCAATGTGTAAATGTGAAAAGGGTGCGTTGGAAATGAACCGATCAGTCGGTGAATGGAAAGGAGAAGACGGTAGTGACAGTATGGGGACAGAAGGAGCTGACAGGAAACACAACGGCCATGGTATAAAGAGGTTAGATTGCACGGGAGTGCTGGAATTGTGGCAAGACTGCATAGTCAGAAGACAGCATGGGGTGCCACAGCTTTAAAAGATGAATTGCCAATCAAGACTTTCACAGTGGCCTCTGGGAGTTTAAAGGCAAAGCAAGACGATTAATTAATGGCCTTGTAACATGTGTGCTGGTGGCTGGGGCTGGGGGGGGGGGGAGTGTAAGTGAGGATGAGGGGGCAATCATGACTGGGCTGTAGGCTATGGAATGTACTGTAATTACTTCCCTGAGATAAATTCCCTGTGGGACATGTTGTGTATGACAAGAAGGTAGTGGTACAGAGGAGGTTTCAGTACTGGGCTGGACTGCTTCTGTTGCCTTAGAGTCGGGGCTACTTGAGATTCATGCAGGTGTAGACACACACGCACACACACACACACACACACACACACACACACACGCACGCCCCCGCACACACGCACGCACGCACACACACACACACACACACACACACACACACACACACACACACACACACGCACACACGCACACACGCACACACACACGCTCCCGCACACACACGTGCACGCACACACACACACACACACACACACACACACACACACACACACACACACAGTAAAATATATTTCACATATATTATTTGTTCAAGCTTTAAACATAATCTGAATATTATCAAATCTACAGTTGAATGTTTAAAGGGATTTCTTAATTGGAATTCTATGGATAAATATTGGACATCTTACAAAATCCTCATCCCACAATTCAAAAACACTGATAATTTAAAGTTTTGAATTGAATAATGCAAGAAGCATTGCCCTTCACTGGTCCATGATTCAGTTGTATTGTATGCATGTAATATCTTCAGTTTGGTGGATGAATATCATTATATGAAGGTCAACTAAATGCAAGTCATCTTTCACATAACAACCAAATTGACATTAGAATAATTTTGGGATATTACCACACTTTCTTTTTATTATTAAAAACAATAAGCACTAAAACAACAAAACCATATAATTATGTAGTACTATTTATGAAATCTCACAAGGCTGGGAAATCATTATTTCCTGCTACAGGCAGTAAGTATGGAGACCCAATAACAGAGTTAATGTATTGTCAGCCAGGCTGCTACCACTTAATGCACTATCAGCTTATTCCTGATAGACCTGATGCCTGTGGCTAGGAATCATTTCACTTAGTTCTTCCACTGCTAATTTCAGTTCCCCCCAAAGCAACACACTTCCTGTGGCTTAAGTGCTTAAATTAATACAATATATTTCATATTATATTAAGAAAATGTAAAAAAAGAAAATAACTTATGGTTATACAAGGAAGAATATTATCTACATCTCTCTCTGGAAGTTGACGGTAGGACATGTTTTTTAATGTATAAAAAGAAGAATGTTGAAATTTAAAATATTAGGATTGAAAATAAATTCTTAATTTCCGTTGTAAAATTACTGAAGAAAATAAACAGCCGCAAAGTTAATTTGATAATTATGCCCCTGGGTGAACTAGAAATGGAGGAATTCATATTAGTTTTACTTTTGGCCAACTTGGTTAAGTAGAGCCTCGCAGCTAAATCAAATCGACCACATAATCACATTCAAACACACTCACACCCACTCACACACACATTGGTCCTGACTGCGCGCTGTGTGCAACCTGTCACCCTAATAACTGGTGGTGATAACTAGGAGGCTCCAGTGGGCCAGTGAAGAAGCCAGTGAATGATCAGCAGACAGCTGGTGGTAGCAGAGCCCTGACCCCCTCTCCTGTCACTGAGCTACGGCCCTGTCTCTGGTGGTACCTGACTCCCTCCCCTGTCTCTGAGCTACGGCCCTGTCTCTGGTGGTACCTGACTCCCTCCCCTGTCTCTGAGCTACGGCCCTGTCTCTGGTGGTACCTGACTCCCTCCCCTGTCTCTGAGCTACGGCCCTGTCTCTGGTGGTACCTGACCCCCTCTCTTGTCACTGAGCTACGGCCCTGTCTCTGGTGGAAGCAGTGCCCTGACCCCCTCTCCTGTCACTGAGCTACGGCCCTGTCTCTGGTGGTACCTGACTCCCTCCCCTGTCTCTGAGCTACGGCCCTGTCTCTGGTGGTACCTGACTCCCTCCCCTGTCTCTGAGCTACGGCCCTGTCTCTGGTGGTACCTGACTCCCTCCCCTGTCTCTGAGCTACGGCCCTGTCTCTGGTGGTTCCTCCCCCTCCTCCTCCTCTCCTCCTCTTCCACGCCTCAGTGTGTCGAAGCTATGAAGATATCTCTCGACCCAGCCTGTTGAGAGATGTTGTGGGGGAGAAAGGAGGCCCCTGCAACATTGCACTCATCCGCCTAGTTGTCTTATACTAGCAAACTGGTCACCGGTAAAGCCTGTGTACGCCCACACACACACCAGTACAGAAGCCTCTGTACAGATCCCCTCTGCATCCACACCCATGCACGCGTTCCTACATCATCTATTGTTTGGCCTTCGTTTTAAACTCCTACGCTTTCCTTCTTCCCTTGTTGTCATCCTCACCACACCTTGTTTCCTACACCCTTGGCTTTCTTTTCCTCATGCTCTCCTCCCCTCCCCTCCTCTTCTCTCCCTCTCCCCTCTACTCCCCTCTTTCCTCTCTTCGCTCCTCTCCCCTCCCCTCTCTCCTCTCCTCTCCTCTCCCCTCTTCTACCCTCCCCTCTCTCCTCTCCTCTCCACTCTCCTCCCCTCCCCTCTCTCCCCTCCTCACATCTCCTCCTCCCCCTCCTCATCCTCCCCGTGCTCCTCCTCCTCCTGCTCCTCCTCGGAGGTGTGGGAGGATGAGTTGTAGGAGGAGGAGGTGTAGGAGGTGGAGCGTGTAGGTGGAGGAGGTGAAGGAGGAGGAGGTGTAGGAGGAGGTATATGAGGAGGAGGTGGAGGAGGTGTAAGAGGAGGAGGTGTAGGAAGAATAAGTGCAAGTGTAGGAGGAGGAGGAGGAGAAAGAGGTGGAGGAGGAGGTGGATGAGGAGTAGGAGTAGGAAGTTTAGGAGGAGGAGGTGGAGGAGGAGGTGGTGGTGTAGGAGGAGGAGGAGAAGGAGGTGGAGGAGGTGTAGGAGTAGGAAGTGTAGGAGGAGGAGGTGCAAGAGGAGGAGGTGTAGGAGGAGGAGTTGTAGGAGGAGGAGGTGTAGGAGGAGGAGATGGATCAGAGTGTATGCAGCGGAATTGCAGTGTTTTGCATCCTCACTCTCAACAGAAGAGTGATAGGAACGCAGAAAGAAGATTGGAACGCAAAATACAGGCAAGAAGAGAAAGGAGGAAGCAATTTCTCTCGTGCTCCCGGCTTCACGCCAGAAACTAGATAGAAACTTCAGCAACACGTCAGCAACACTTCAGCAGCACGTCCACTAACTGGTTGTGATTCCTCCAGACTGGGGACTAGGGGCTGGTGGATTTAACTCCGGAGGGGAGGATTCTGACATTTTTGTTCACACAGCCCCAGCGGGGATTAAGCGGAGGAGTTCAGGCTTTCGGTGTGTGTCAGAAAGGCCTATTACTGTGATTCCAACATTACAGTGATACAGGCAACTTGGATATTTTACTATCCCATTGGCCATCATTTATGGCAATATCTTTTGATGAGTTAAAAAATGATCCATGAAATGACAAACATTCCCTTGAACTCCTAAAGAGACAATAAACACTTCAGCATGGAGTCCTATGGATCCATGAGGAGGAACTGCCACTTTACATCCATCTTTGATATTGGTGTGTGTGTGTGCGTGCGTGCGTGCGTGCGTGCGTGCGTGCGTGCGTGCGTGTGTGTGTATGTGGATGTGGATGTGTATGTGAGGTAACAGGTTGTGGTGGACCCGGGAGGTGCCCAGCAGGGTACTGACCGTGATGGACCACGCCCCTCAGCCCGTGGATGACCGGGTCCACCGCTGGGTTGTCCCTCCCGCCGACCTGAGGGGGAGAGAGCACAAGAGAGACAAGGAGTAAGAGGGTATGTTTCCCTCACCCACCATGACCCCCTCACTCCCTGGATGGTTCAGCCCATCTGAACCACTCTCCTGTTGAGTCACATCTTATCACCTACATTGAGACAGTTTCAGTAGAACTATACTACAGCCCCCAGCAGTAAGGTTGTGCATTAACAGAATGTGTTGAAAGAGCCAATGTTGCCTCTATGCATTGGGATTAGATGTCTTCCCTTTCGTGGCATTATCGTTCATGTATATATCTATATATATATCTATATATATATATAGATATATACACATTGAAATTGTGCTCATCAATGAGGTTGTTTGTGAGCTAGCATCCCAACCTGTATCTCGTTGCCGCTCCAGAGCAAGTTCCATGAGATGGGAGTGAGCTGCTCTGGATGTGGAACGACTTTCGGCCAATATAAAACAAAACAGCCATTCAACTGTACCATTTGTATTACCTCCATCACATGCAGTGGAATGCATCCATCCCATTTTGTTGGTGCTAAATACTTTACAGTTGTTACATTGATCATAAGACTCTCTTTCTTCAGAAAGCGTCAGTACGTCTAGCGTTACCTATTTGATGTAGGCCTATTGCACCTGCATGTGTGAAACTATTCCATGACTTGGCACCTTCAGATACTACAAATCTATGCACGTTCAGTCCACAAGGCCAACTACGGCAATAAGACAAACAGAGAAAGAAACAAAGGACAAACGGACTGGAGGTCAATCTGCTGTAATTAGGAGGAGCTGCCAATCCACCACCATACAGCCGCCCCTGGTACAGGTGTTTTAATCACGCCTTCTTCTCATGCATCACGGCCCTGGGATGGGATCAACGTGGCTACGTGGTGAGCAAGCAGATGGTCCGCCTTATGCAACCGCCGTCCCTGGCCGGCTCCCACGCCTGTGCAATCAATGATGTATGCGCCGAATCGACATATTTAGACCACCTTTTCCTATTATTCATCACGCCACACGTGTGTCTTATTGCTAATGAATCCTAATAGCATTCAATCGAAGGTCCTCCATGCCTCTCCACCACCGCCTCGTGCTACAGGTCTCTGATTTCCCAAGGAGGCGAGGTGTGGGTTCAAACTGATGTACACCAATTAGCAGAAGACAGTGATGTCACGTGGCGCTGCTGACAAACCTCCGTAGGACCCAGTTCTGAGGGCCCTTTGAGGGCCCCTTGATGCTCTGCCCTGCTTAGGTGCCCACCAGCAGATCGTGGGAATGCAATCTCCATACTGACCCCCTCCACCTCCACCACCACCACCGTCACCCCCCACCCCCCACCGCCCTCCCCAGCCCCACCCCGCCTTCATCCTCCTCCTCCTCCCTGATTCTTCCACTTCAAAGAGGAAGGAGGACCCCAGAGAGGAGGAGAAAGGAGGGCAGAGGGAAGGGAAGCCAGAGGGTATAGAAGAAGGGGAATATCAGGATCCTTGGATGACCACTGGGTTTTACTGGGTCTCCCTAGCACTAACTAGCTCACATTGCAGTGGTGTGTCTTTCTAGCTCTAGCTAGCTAGTAAGTGAGTGCTAGTGTGTGAGTGCACACCTGTGTGTGTGTGTGTGTGTGTGTGTGTGTGTGTGTGTGTGTGTGTGTGTGTGTGTGTGTGTGTGTGTTTGTTTGTGTGTGAGAGAACACCTGTGTGTGTGTGTGTGTGTGTGTGTGTGTGTGTGTGTGTGTGGGGGGGACCTCATTTGAAGATAACATGTGTAAATACTATGGGCTTTCATTGCATCTCGTATTTTTCAACAGCCAAACAAATATGGGTACATCTCCATAAGGAGGTCACTTTATTGTGGAGAGGAGAAAGAGTGTGGGGCAGACTGATGAAGCTAGCAGAGGATCCCTTCATCAGAGCCACACTGTAGCATATCTAGGGCAGAAGCCATGCAGAGATGAAGCATGTGTTTGTATTCTGTATCTCTCAGAACTCTGTTAGTGTCTCTGAGTGTCGAGTGAAACTATCATCAATTGTTGATGAGATTCTCTTCTTTTCAATTCCTGGCAAATTTCTGAAACTGGACAACAATCCAATAAAATGAGACCCATCCTGTCCCTCACAGAGCTTCAGGAGATGAAAGGCTGTCTGCGTGGTTCAGCAGGGCCGGTACATTAAATGCCAACTCTGTTATTGTCCTCATTGAGATTCAACACATTCAACACACTCACACGCATTGTGTTTGTACCTATTCAGATGTGTGCGTAGATTGCGCCTACATTCAGGTTAGTTCAATGTCTGCAGTAATGGTTTATGAGTGCTACTTGTAAACAGCAGTTGGCAGCAACTCGACAAAGTGAATGATTCATAAACGCCATAGATTGCAGTGCTTTGTGAACACTTATTATCTGGATGCTGATGGTTGGTTTTTGCGTGGGCAGCTTTCTCATCATTGTGGGAACCAACAACAACGCTCTATATCCAATTCTCCCTCTTGTGGCTTAAGCCATCTCCTACATAATCCTCTTCACACTTCTTCATTGTATGTTTGTCAAAAGGATGCAAACACAGCACACACTGCACCGCTGCTCCGTCAGCGATACTCAGAGCGCAGAGCGTGTGATCCCCGGTCAGGGAGGAGGAGGAATAACCCCATTGAAGAGTGTGAGAAAAGATGTGAATCCACCTGGGTGCTGGTGCCCTGAATGATCTAAGACGGGACCCTGAGCCGAGTGGCAGGCCGATGTCAGGGCAGTGAGGGCACTGAGTGAGTCAATAATGGGCTAATGATAGCTATTAGCCAGCGCCGTTTACTCCAGTATGTGAGTGTGAGTGAGTCATAATACCCACTAAACACACGTTCATGTTAAGGATGATACAGAAATCGCACAATACATGGAGACAAAAAACACAGACATCATCCACACATGGAGATGGACCCCCGATCAGACAAACACGTTGTTTTTTCCATTGCTTGCTGACATTATATCATTCAAGCATTGAGAGACAAACACATACACACAAACGCATGCACAGGCACACACACACACACACACACACACACACACACACACACAATGTTTTTGCGTCAAAGGTCACAGACTGCTGTGACCTGTCCATCATGTTAACCCCTGCCTCTTTTTCCACTGAGTCATATAATTAGCTGGGCCTTGTCGTGTCACCATGCGCTCATTTCGAAAACCTCAAAATAAATGAAATACCTTTTATGCCTATGGCTGAGGTACGTAGTGCAGTTTGCAGGCCACAATGAGATGACACTTTAGCTGTCACCTTCCATTCATGAAATATTCATAAAGGGTTGTATTGAAAGTCTTGGAGCTATTAAAGGCTGGCATAATCATAACTAAACAATTTAACACTAATTAAACTAAAGTAAATGACTGAGCCTACAGACATTAAGGGTCAACATTTGCTCTTTGTCAACATGTTGTCAATAATAAACAAACAAGGCTAGACTGAAAGTGTAGCGTTTAGGTCACTTCAGAATAACGGCATCTTTGAAGCATTAGTGAAGCAGTAGGAAACAGTCAAATCCTCATTTATGAAGCACTGTTCATACATGAATGCTCATAAGCGAGCCTCTTCTCGTAAGTTATCAATTAATAACAAGATAATAGATAATGGTTCTTAAGATTATTTACAAACTGTTTACAATGGGTTAAGAATGCTTAATAAAGGGCATTTCATTATTCGTTTAGGTAAAATCATTAGTTAGATATTCTCTGTGAGCTTATCTAAGGTGAATACTCTCAGTGCCATATTATACTTTTATAAATTACATTTAAAGGCCGGAAATACCTTTAAATGTACAATTGCAGCAGTACCCAGTAATTAGTAGTGATGTAGATGTGGGAAGGCGTATATATTCCTCACTTCAAGGTCCAGTGTGTAAAAGTGAGGTTGCCACAAGGGTGACAGGATCCCCCCCACTCCTCCCTTTCCATAGACTTCATGGGCCTGTACTGGCCAGTATTGTGTGAGGTGTCCTGTACTGGCCTGTATAGTGTAAGGTAGACTGTATAGTGTAAGGTGGACTGTACTGGCCTGTATAGAGTAAGGTGGCCAGGTGGCCTGTATAGTGTAAGGTGGCCTGTATAGTGTAAGGTGGCCTGTATTGTGTAAGGTGTAATATGTAAAAGTTTGGATGTATTTTTCTTATTTGACTACTTTTAGTTCCAACCACCAGATGAAACACATACACAGGACAACTCTGTGTTTGAGCAGGTTAAGGAGAGCATCAGCGAATCAAGAGGAATGCCCTTCTGAGGAATGGAGCCCAAACACAGGTCATGTTTGCATGGCGACCAAAGAGGGTAACTAGGAGAGGACCTAGGAGAGAACCTCAGGAGATCCCAGAACGCCTAGTTATTAGGGGGCAGTGGTTCAAATCAATCTTTATGGTCTGCCACGGAACGCTTTAATCCCATGCAAACAGATGGCCAGGCAGCCCTGGGCCAGGCTAAAGCAAAAGAGATGGTAAAAAAAGAGAATATAAAACAAATAAAGGGAAAGGGTAAATAGAATGAATATAATAGAAAGAGAACATGCAGTGGTGGAGGTTCGGGGGGAATATTCCAGAAGATAAGCAGGAGGGACCACCATGGTTTTGCCCCTTCAGGTCAGGTGAGCATTTTGTTTGAATACGTTGTGGTCGCCCCTCACCAACCCCCTGGTGTCCGGGTGATGTCCCTCTGTCACCTGGTCCCCTGCTGGGGTCCTCAGGTGAGGTGTTTCAGCAGTGCTCACGCACTGGCCTCCCTGACAGCAGCGGACTCCCGCGGATGAGGGGGGCTGTTTGTTCCTCAAAGCAACTTTTAAAAATGAACGCAGTGTTTGGAAAACAGCTAGCAGCCTCATTTGACACTATCGAGGGGACATGAGGTCAGAGTAGGAGGGCTCTAATTGGAGGAAATTAGTCCTGAAAGGCCAATTTCAGTTTGACTGTGGACAGAAAATAAATGTTCACATATTGCGAGACAATTTTCCCTTTCCCCTTTCCGAGTGAGTTGGAAAGGGAATAAAGTGAGAGGGAGAATATTAACACAGGGTTAATGGGCCAAGTTAAAGCCCACTTAGGCAACCAATGGCCTCAAATGAACTTTTATTCCTGCCAATTGAGAGTGATGGAGTTAACAATGATACCAGTACACCCACTACTCAAACCAATGGGCCGAAAGGGAGAAAGTATATATGAGTGGTCTCCCTTCCGTTGTGGAGTACAGTGTTAAGATACCCTTCCATCGATCTACTCCTCTTGAATAGTTCACCTCTTGTGCTTCCTCACAGGGCGGATATTCGTCTGTTGTCAGAAATACTTTCAGGTATGGCCCACCTAACCATACCTAAACTTAACCCAACGCAATGCCATTTCCTTTATGCCATGTACACATAAAGGTAGCACACTCTGTAATGAAATAGCATGTCTGAATTTATAAACTTAACCCACTTACCATTTCTGACCTTCAACTTTAGTCCCTGATTTCTGAACAATACCTGAAAAGAACAGTTTCCCAACCTAAGGGCCAACCAGCGAGTGTGCGCTCTGGAATTGGTGGGAATTTGCATGGGAAAGAAAGAACGAAAACCCAACACCTGAATGCTGACACACTGCTCAGAGCTGCTCTGGAGGACCAATGGAGAACGGTGCTGAGCGGCTTATAGACACAATGCACCCGGCGCCTCCCCCCCGCTGGGGAACCCAGGACCCGGGACCCAGCACTCACCTGGAAGAACACGGCCATGGCGGCCACCGTCCTCTTCTCCCGGATGGCCGCGGCCAGGCTGTCGAAGTCGTCCGAGTTGTACATGTAGATCTGCATCTGTAGGAGGAGAGAGCAGAGCAGGGTGTCAGATTCTCTCCCCAACCTGTTCCCAAGGTCCAGATGAAGACCAGCACGCCCCCCCGCCCCCCCCCCCCCCTCCGACCTCGTCTCATATGTGTTCATCACACGCGTTCTTCAAGGTGAAGACTCTCCAGGGGCCCTGAAGGTTCACATCAATCGACACACTCTTTGATACGTTATGATGCGGCACAACAACTCAGTACCCAATAGAGTAGAATTTCTCTCTTTTTATATTTTCTTTAAATAATACATTCAGTTAACAACTAATCTTTACTGGGAAACAAGCTGCTGATGAGCATCCATGTTAAGCAGAACTATTGCATGTGACATGACTTCATAGCAGAACAACACACCGTATTGACCCCAGCACAAGACCACCCCAATATAAGACCACCCCCCTTTTTCAAGACTCAAATTTGTAAAAAAAATATTTAAATCTAGATTATATCTAAATACATTTTTTTATGAACATGTATATGTATGTACATGTACATGTATATTATATATTAAATGTCTAGACCCCGAATATAAGAAAACCCCACTTTCCAGGAAAAAAACGTTGTCTTATAATATCTTATCAATACAGTACTGCTGTGTGTGTACAGATCATTGGCACCAAAGGGCCCAGCCCAGTGGCAGCAGATACCGGCCATCTGAACATGACACTGTATTCAACACACAGCGCTTTGAAATGGGAACCAAATGCTCAACACCCCTGAGTGAGAGGGAATGAGAACAACAGGGGCGGGAACATGGAGTCACAGTGTGTGTGTGCGTGTGTGCGTGTGTGTGTGTGTGTGTGTGTGTGTGTGTGTGTGTGTGTGTGTGTGTGTGTGTGTGTGTGTGTGTGTGTGTGTGTGTGTGTGTGTGTGTGTGTTTGTGTGTGTCTGTGTGTGCACATGCATGCGAGTGTGTATGTTTGTGTGTGTGCATATTCATTTGTCCAATTGTTTATATAAAAGCTCTGGCAGATTTTGTTGTGTAGGAGAACACATCGTCTCCTGCCAAAAGCCATGTTCTGTCCCTAGTACTTGCCAAAATCAACATTGTCAATATTACTGGAGTAGCATATTCAGCGGCGTGCTAATCCTTGGCTGTATGGCACAAAAAGCTGTATGTATCCCTTTCTCATCTGTTTGCGCAGTAAACACTTGTCTAGCAGAGCTGATAGCGAGGCTGCTGAGTTTTCAGCAGAGGCCCATTAAATAGCTCCAGCAGCTCCAGCAGACTCTGTTCATAAAAGCAACACTCTCCTCTCTGGAACCGGAGATCAGATGAATCAAAACAAAGAACTGCAGGGTTTACACAGAGCCAAGACAGGTGGACATTGAATGAACAGAGAAAATTGTGAAAATTAGAATGAACTGAGAAAATTGTGAAAATGAGCAGTTTTGATCCTGGTTAGCCTGGTTAGGCATCCGTTACATACGTATTGCCTGCAGAGATCCGAGAGATACCTGTTACTATTATTACTACTTGTTAATGTTACTACAGACAAATGGTGGTTGAGTCCCAGGTCACAAACTCCCAAAGTCCTAGTTTGTATGACCTGTTTTGTGATGACTATGATGTTATTGATGATGATAATGATGATTATGATAATGACAATGATGTAATTGATGATGATGATGATGATGATGATGATGACAACGATGACAATGAATATCTTTATGGTTGGATCTAAACAATGTTTGATTTTCCAACTCAGTCCCATGCATGTCAATGATCCCCTACTCCTCCAACACACTGGAGCACAGACCTGGCGCCCCAAGCCTGTGGACCACAGCTACGCAGAGGAAACGCCTGCAGCTAAATCCGTTAACCCCCTTTATCAGCTCAATTCAAAACCCTGAGACTAAAAGCACTTTGACTGCCTGCTCCAGGAAGGAGGGGGAGGTGGTTATTTCCATGGTTACAGGACACTACACACTTGGTCATCTTCTGAGCAGGCGTTGCTTCAGAGCGATGTAATGAGCGATGTTGTGAAGGGGAGAGGCGCCACACACTGTAGCGTTAGGCTGTACGGGGAAAAGCCTAACCCTAACCCTCTCGGATGCAGAGCACCCCCCCCAGCGGAGCTCTGACCCCCCACCCCATACGTGTTGGCCACCCCCTGTGGAGCCGCGCCCCCACCCATGCATGGGGACCCCCGCCCTGTGCCCTCTGAAGAGGAGCTTGGGGTCCCCCCCTTTTTTGTTTTCTTCCGATAATATTTCAGAAACTGACAGAATGTGATGACATACAAACACACTTTAAAGTCAAATACAAGGTTCTGGGTTCTGAGTGTCAGCTGGAGGAAAAGAGAGATGGATATGAGTGAGAGCTAGAGAGAGCGAAAGAGAGACACACACACACACACACAGATGAAGGAGGCATCCTCCTGTCTTCCATCTAGCTATCAGCCCCCAGGGGGTGTAGGGGTACCCTGCTCCTGGTTCTGCTCCTGGGTAGAATAAATGAATATGGCATGGGGTCTGGCTGTGAGTCTGACCGCCTCACAGCCTCTCACACCGAAACACTCTCCTACCCTCTTCTATTTCTCTGGCCGTTGAAGTGGCAGAGCACGGGACTCCCCCTGCTCTGAGCGGGCAGGGGTCTACTTGTTACACCATGTCATGCTTCCTGCCGGAGCACTGGCCGGAAGCTCTAGCGGTCCTGTCTGGAGACGGCCCATTGGAGGGGGGGGGGGGGGCTCCGCCAGGCCGCTATGGGGCACAGGCGCCCAGCAATCAGAGGCCCCTGGCCCATCTGACCTCCTCCACACTGGGAGGGGAAGTCTGAACATCCTCCAACCAGCAGACCTCCTCCACCCTGGGCGTCTGGGTGGTGGTGAGGATCAATAGGAAGGAACAGCCCCCCCCCCAATGTGGAGACTTTACTGAAAGTGACGGGCGCTGCAGGTCTGGTCTGTCCTGGCTGAGACACAATGTCCTGTCTCAGCAACGAGACCCCGTATACCTTTACCCCGCCGCCTGAAGCCGTACTGCCTGCAGAGATGTGATGCTCTGAGTCTGTCCCACTATGATCCCCCTCCACCACAGGAAGGAGGTCTGAGTCTGTCCCACTGTGAACCCCCTCCACCACAGGAAGGAGGTCTGAGTCTGTCCCACTATGATCCCCCTCCACCACAGGAAGGAGGTCTGAATCTGTCCCACTGTGAACCCCCTCCACCACAGAGCTGTGGGAGACTAAGAGAGCCTATGAAGTGGGTCTGACGTGGATCCAGGTAAGTGTGTGCTGACTGTAATGCTATGCAAACATCAACATATTGCATCTGCAACCTCTGTGTTTGCATAAGCTCATAAGTAGACGCACATCAGCAGACGCACATAAGCAAGTCTACATCAGCACGCACACAGCCCCCCCACCCCCCCCTCCACCACCGGTCTCAGTCCAACAGAGACCTGGTCCACAGCCCCAGCCACCCCTGCCCCACCAGTGGTCCCAGTCCAGCAGGGACCTGGTCCACATGAAGCATCACTCCGGGTCAGCTGGCACCCGGCCGGCTCCAGCACTAACAGGTGGAGGTGATTCATCAGCCAGCGTGTGCGGCTGATGTTTTAATACATCATTATTATGGATACTCTAAGTGGTGAGGGGAGGGACAGGGGGGGGCAGTGGGCCATTAGATAGAGGGGGCGCTGCTGGAGAAGTTTCTTATGTTGATCCAAACTTTGAAGATCTCCAGTATGTCTGTGGGATATGACCTGGGCAACATTGTGATTTAGTGATTTCTAGGTCACGTCAGCAATCGTTCACGTCGCTGTGCTGGTACTGACTGGGTAGCAGAGAAGGATCAGTACAGAAAGTAGAAAGATTGATAGTGCTAATAATACCTTTAATTAGTTAATACTTTACAACACTAACAACACTATAGTCCTGTAACCTTAGCGGTATCAGGGTCCAGGTGTCATCAGTTTAAGAGAGCTGGTCTTTAATGAAGGTGTATATGAGCGATGATAAGACCCAAACAGACTCAGATAATGTCATGTGGACTTCCAGCTGTTATAAGCTCTCTGGCCCCTGGCTCCTCCCATCAGTCTTTGAACCAACTCTGAATGACAGATTCAATTCATCTGACTTCATGCTTTATTCAATTATGAGCTGCAGGGCGGGAAAGGCCAGAGAAAATGGATAGACTCAGTCCTGGAAGGCAATTCCTCAACTTTATCCATCAATCTCCATCCTGTCATATACAATTAAGTAAGTGGAGGAGTGGAGGGGGGGGGTGGGGGGGCCGTGTTGGAAGTTTGTTTTACTGAAACATGAACACAAAGCATTACTGTTGACTGCTGGCAGAAAGGTCAACACAAGCTGAGATGATTTATTTTTCTATTTTTCCTTGATAGGCTATTTTCTCATGGAGTGCTTTTGATTGTACAAAGCATTCCAAACAGTATCACAACGTCTCATTTTCATTCAAACCAAATCAGAAGGTACAGCAGAAAAACAGAACTATTATGTTTGTTGAAACCTAATCTACTTGAGCAGTCACAACGCAACAACCTTAATTAATACTAATAATATTTATACTCTACCAGCTCCCGAAACAGCAGGTACCCCCCACTACTTCAAATCAAACCATATGCACATATGGATAAACCAACGTATGTTTTCTGAGCATCCCTGTCCTGAACCGTCTACCGGTGGACAACAGATTGGTCTACCGGTAGACCAGTATGCTGTCTACCCACAGCATACCCCTGGGGTGGGGGCTTATCTGAGGATAATGGGAGGTGGTGTGTCCCCCCCCCCCCCCCCCCCAGGGCTCAGAGCAGTGATCTAAACCTCCTGGGGCACGTATCCCCGCAGGATGTGCTTGTCCTTACAACCACTGGCTGTGCATGTATGTGTGTGTGTGTGTGTGTGTGTTTGTGTGTATGTATGTGTCTATTTATATGCACACTTCTGTCAGCATGTGTGTGCCTGTATGTGTGTGTGTGTGTGTGTGTGTGTGTGTGTGTGTGTGTGTGTGTGTGTGTGTGTGTGTGTGTGTGTGTGTGTGGTTCATACCCCCTGGCCCCGCACCACTAAAGAAGAAGAAAGTTGGTCCATTAGGACTGAAGTCACTGCTGGCTGTCCTGTGTGTATTCTCACAGCTCCACCTCATCCCCACCCAACCACCCTACCCCACCCTGCCCTGCCCTACCTTCACCCTGGCACACACCTGCGCACACAAACACACACACACACACACACACACACACACACACACACACACAAGCACAGCAAACCGCTTAAATGCATTTTCTTCAAAGTAGGTCAGAGTGTCACCACTGGCCTTTTTTCTATTCTGCTCCATGTTCCTCACGAGGAGTGTGTGGCACTGCTCACTCTGTGTGGAATAAAAGTAAAAAACAACAACACAAAACGAACAACAAGATTCATGTGTGTGTGTGTGTGTGTGTGTGTGTGTGTGTGTGTGTGTGTGTGTGTGTGTGTGTGTGTGTGTGTGTGTGTGTGTGACTGTGTGTGTGTGACTGTGTGTGTGTGTGTGTGTGTGTGTGTGTGTGTCTATCCTTCACGTGTGTCTGTGTGTGTGCATGTGTGTGTGACTATGTGTGTGTGTGTGTGTGTGTCTATCCTTCACGTGTGTCTGTGTGTGTGCATGTGTTTGTGTCTGTGTCTGTGTATGTCTCTGTGTGCGTGGGAGTGTGTGTGTGTGTGTGTGTGTGTGTGTGTGTGTGTGTGTGTGTGTGTGTGTGACTGTGTGTGTAGGTCTGTGTGTAGTGCCTGTGTGTGTGTGTGTGTGTGTGTGTGTGTGTGTGTGTGTGTGTGTGTGTGTGTGTATCCTTCCAGTCCCTTCACTTTATCCCCGCACTGGCAGGTCTATGAATTACTTTTACAGCGTGCTCACACACACACTCACTCTTTTTGGGGCCGGATGCTCATGCAGTCAAGCAGAGAGACGGATGGAGACGGCGGGGGGGGGGGGGGGGGGGGGGGGGTGGAGGGGTGGGGGAGTGGGGGGGAAGTGTTACAGAGCGGTTGTCTTCAATTAGCTTTGAAACATAAATGTTCAAAAAAACGAGCAGGAGGAGTAGTGGAGCGGTGGAGGAGGAGACGGGGGAAGAGAGGGAAGGAGAGGGACGGGATGTGACCATAAGATAAGCTGATCAGAAGGGGCGGCGGGCCTAATGAGACCACAGCAGAGAGGGAGAGGTGGGGATGCTGTCATTTACTGATTATTTATTTGTTGAGTGTGGGGAGGGGAGGGGAGGTAATTACTGTTGTACTCTGCAGTCACAGGGAGAGAGAGGAAAACATTTCCTTTGTTCCTGTGCCGGGCGAGCGGCGCGGCGCTAGCTCTGCTCCAGCCGACAGTGATTTAGAACAATTCCCCCCTTTCCCTTCGTCCCGCTGGCATGTTTTCATTGTGATGCCACTCATCCGGACAGCTGACGGCATGCTGCTGACACGCACGCACAAGCATACAGGCATGCACGCACGCACACACGCACACACGCATGCACGCAAGCACACACGCATGCACGCAAGCACACACGCATGCACACAGGCACGCACAAACACACACACACGTCCATACACAGCACGTGTTCTCTGTGCAATTGGATGATGGGATTGTTTTCTAACTGGTAAAAAATAACTAAATCGCCTTTAGATGCAGAGGCATCATATGATGCATACCCATACACATACAGTGGATATCAACACTCAAACGTACAGATGCACAGCAGAGGCTGTCATCGCCAGCCGTCCACAGAAGCATTCAATCTCCTGTATCCTAGCTCCTAGATGAGTGGCCATGAAGGGAAGATCTCTCTGAAGCACAGAGAACCTGGTACCTCCTAGGAGAGGAGAGGAGAGCACCCCAAGGACACCTCAGATGATTCCTTCAGTCTGTGTTTGACATCCTAAAAGATGTACCTTGAAAGACATGTGCCTCACTCGGTTTCCAAATGACCGGAATGAGCCTATAGCGACTTGGGGGCGACTTTAGCCTGGAGGTAGAGCGGGTTGACTGGTAACCGGAAGGTTGTTAGTTCGATCCCTGGGTCCTCCTAGCTGAGTTCTAGTCGTGGTGTCCCTGAGCAAGAGGCCTCACCCTGACTTCTTCTGACGAGCTGGCTGTCAACCTGCGTGGGTGACTCCGGCGTTGGTGTGTGAATGTGTGAATGAATGGTTCTGATAAAAGTCGCTTCTGATAAAATCCCCTCAATGTAAATGTAATGTAAATGACATGTCTCTGGTCTTGCGGTTGCTAGGGTCTCTACCGGGGCCCAGGTGGAATGGGCCATGGCGTGTGTCGCCAGCCACGCCTCATTACCATGGCCGTGTTTGCTGTTATCACAGCTGATTTAATAAACAGCTTGTAGGGTGGGGATTCATGGCGTTGTAAAGACGAAACAAAACCAAACTAACACAGAGTGTTGGTGAGCACGCCGGGTTCAAAGACACTAAACAATACGCCAAATAAACTTTTATCACAGCAATTTATGTTCCCAAGGAATAGCAGTGTATGACAGATTAATATCCTGTTTATCTTGGAACGACGAATGACTAATAGATGTATCAGCTGCAGAGGAGAACCGATATGGCAGAGGAGAGGGCACAGGGCCAACATCCACACGGTGCACCGTGGCTCCTGGACCGGACCCCATGCTGCTGACAATGCCAGGGTCCATGTACTGTATGGTGATAATAAATACGTATAAATACCAGGGTCCATGTACTGTATGGTGATAATAAATACGTATAAATACCAGGGTCCATGTACTGTATGGTGATAATAAATACGTATAAATACCAGGGTCCATGTACTGTATGGTGATAATAAATACGTATAAATACCAGGGTACCTGTATGGTATGGTGAGCAGTAATACTATGCATGTTTTTAAGGCTGTGGTTCATGCACTGTATGGTGAGCAGTGACACTAGACATGTTTTTAAGGCCCTGGTCCATGCACTGTATGGTGAGCAGTGATACCTGCACATGTTCTTAAGTTAAGTTAGAGTAAAGTCTGCTGCTGACTGAGTTTTGCGAAGTGCATAACGTGTGTCGCCGTCGGCGTATTCACATGTTAATGAGACACAGTCGTCCAGGATGTATGGGGTAGTCAACAAGCGTGGAGCGTGTGCAGATTCATTGTGCGACGGCCCGGCGGGTTTCTAAGCCTCGGCGGCGGGCGGCGGGCGGGGAAGGGGGGGCGGTGGGGAGGCGGCAGCGGGACTGAGGGAAACAAACAGTGTGAATGCAGCAGTTAGCAGACAAACGGGCAGAGGAATGGAGCCGCTGCCCTGCTGTTATCGTTATTCATCTGATGATTTAGGGCTGGGATGTGCTTTCCATTTCCCACGCAGCAAAGGTTGATGGGAAATAAAATCCCATTCATCAATGACACGTCTTTATCTGTGAAACCTGCGGCAAGGCGAGGAGCTGGGTGTGTGCGTGTGCGTATGTGGGGCTGTGCGTGTGTGTGTGTGTGTCTGTGTCTGTGGCTGTGTGTGTGTGTGTGTGTGTGTGTGTCTGCTTGCGTGTGTGCGTGTGTGTGTGTGTGTGTGTGGGAATGAGAACCGGCATTGGTGAGATTGTACAGCCACACTTACCAACGGCCCCCCACCCTAGTTGCTTAGCCCCCCTATCGAGTGTTAATTTACAGTGCCTCTCTTATCTAGGCAGGTGGGTTTAAGCTGGCAGAGCAAGTTGCGGCGCCACACACACATACAAACACACACACACACACACACACACACACACACACACACACACACACACACACACACACACACACACACACACACACTCATCCTCGCCCCTCTCTCGCTACCCCCCTCTTCTTTTCATCCTTTACTCCTCTCGTTTATCACGTCTGGTTCTTGGGAGGGGGGGAGATAAAATAAAAAGCCCCATGCTTGGCGAGAGCCAGTGAGACAGGATGAATGGAGCGAGGAGACGGAGCTGATAACGTTCTGCTCTGAGGGCTGGGGGCTGCACCACGCACAGAAATGACTCCCTGATCCCCGGGAGGAGGACTCTACAAGGACTCTGTTCTACAAGACGCTCTGTGAGACGCTCTGCAACGCGCTCCCCAAGAAGCTCTGTAAGACGCTGCGCTCTGCAAGACCAAGACGCTCTTTAAGACACTCCCCAAGATGCTCTTTGAGACACTCTGCAAGACGCTGCACTTTGCAAGACGCTCCCCAAGATGCTCCCCAAGACGCTCTGCAAGACGCTCTGTAAGACGCTCTGCAAGACGCTCTGTAAGACGCTCTGCAAGACGCTTTGCAAGAGAAGCTGCAAGACGCTCTATAAGACGCTCTGTAAGACGCTCTACAAGACGCTCTACAAGACGCTCTGTAAGATGCTCTACAAGACACTCTGTAAAACGCTCTACAAGATGCTCTGTAAGACGCTCTACAAGACGCTCTGTAAGACGCTCTACAAGACACTCTGTAAAACGCTCTGCATGGAGCAGATCTCCTTTGTGAGCAGCACAGAATTCAATCCTTGGTTTTGCACTTTTATGGGTTTTTTACTCTTGTGGTCAAGCGCAAAAAGGGAAAAAAATGGAAGACGTTGGTATTTAGCCAATAGGCTGAAGTATCATCCCAGCACAGAGGAGGTCAAAGCGCCGACAGCCAGACCAGAGGGGTTATAGTCGTAGCTGAAGCGTTGTCAGGGTTCAGCCTCCAGGCAGCGGTGACAAGACCCCGCTCCTCGACAGAGATGCCCAGCGGCCTACACCACCCAAACACAAGCTTGACTTGTTCAAACCAACTTTATTTACTGCTATGCAGGAAGTGAGACGTGTGAGTCCATTTTGTACCCATAGAAATGACATACCTACGTTCAAAATGTTAAACCGTATGATAATGACGAAGGCCGTACATGTATATAATTTACTGTGACTGTAAAGTTTGTTTTTTACCGTGCATTGTTGTGAATGTAAAGCAAATTACCTCAAACAATCAACCATAGCAAATATATATTTGTGGATTCTACAAAATAGCAAAGTCATATTGCATACATCTGTATTATTTTACTCATTATAAAGCCACAAAGGTTGATGTTACTTAATTGTTCAGTCATATGACTAATGTGTTAGAGATGAGCAGCAGGGTTTAAGCAGCAGGTGGGGTTGGGCTGAGGGCCCCTACTTCATCATGTCATTCAAGGGCTCTATTACACTACCATTACTTAATGGAAAGGCATGTGAATTACACGTTATTTATGCAGGGCCCGCCCGCAAACCAGAGGTGGCCCCTCCCTCCTCCCACGACCACTCCCCCTCTATCGCTTGCTTTCCCACTTTTCCTTATTGTATATAAACCTCATGCCTTTTGTATTGACATATTTCTCATCTGTTGAGCTGTTCGGCTGTTTCTTCACCAACAAAGATATATAAATGAATGTATGAATGTGTTTTTGGTTGGGCTATTGGTCTCCATCCAGGTGTCCATGCTTTAGTTGTTAAGCCCTCTCTATTGTATTGTCCAGACGTCTGCCAGCCTCCTGTCCCACTCTGGCAATCTGCGCTCGCAGCACAACACAGATAACATTCTCCAGTGTACCACGACGCTAGATCTCGCGCCAGACCAAAGCAATCAGGCCCCGCTCATATCTCATTGCTGCTGAGCCCTGACGATGGCAGCCGGGCTGTTCCATCCAGCAGGCGCTCTCCCCTACATCGTGTCCGGTCTCCCTCGCCACCCTCCCTTGCCCCCCCACCACGGCAAGCATTGGCGGCTCTTACAGGAGCAGTTGGTGCTACAGAGGCTCATCGGCCCTAAATATTACAAATGCATCCAATCATCGCTCTGTATAGGACGTCAACATATGTAGATCATGTACCATTAAGGCCAAGTCCTTATCGTAGTGACCCGGGTTCGATTCCTGCCCGTGGTCCTTTGCTGCAAGTCTCCCCCCAATCCATAACTTCCTGTCTTACTTACTCTTGACTAAAAAGGATAAAACCTTCAAAAATAAATCTTAAAAAAAAAAATGCTATAGTTAGCAATACAAGGACACAGAGCCATATGCGCTCATATTGGCAGAGTGGGAGACTTCAGCAAATCAATCCTAGGAATGACTTCCCAGCAGAAGCAGCTCAGCAATGTGTCAGAAGCCCGGCTTTGAAACCCAGAGGCCCGCGTGAGGCTGTTTGAAGATGGATGATGGGGCCATTGGACCGCCCTGGAGAAGGACTGGCAGGGGGAAGGCTTTCAGAGATGCGGGGGGGGAAGAAATATTCAATCAAGGACTTGAACTGTCAGCACAGTGGACTACCAAATGTCAAACAATACATATTCATCTGTTTGGCGGGCTGCCGCGCGGAGGTGGCGCTACGTCCAGACCAGAGATGGCTGACATTCTGCACCTTCAAGGGAATGGCAAGGGAATGACAGAAGCCCCCCGCCACACACACACACACACTATCATTTTTATTACACACAAACACACTCATGCTACACACACACACACACACACACACACACAATTTTATTCTCTATTAAACACAAACGCACACATGCGCACACACAAACACATACACACAAAATATTGAACATAGTATCGGACAGTAGGTCCGGTATTGACCTCCTCACCCGATGTGTGTTGCATACTCAATGGAGTCCCTCAGTCAGTTGTGTGTGTACAAAGCTCCACCAGAAGGCGTGCTGCTTCCTATGGATATGCCAGGGCCCAGGGGAACAGCCAGCTATACCACAGCGATAGAAGGTTGGACTGACTCGTAATCCTCAGGGTGAATCAATGTGCCTTACACAATGTACACTAAACCATGCTCACACCTGTTGGATCTGTTTTGAACAGGACATATGAAAAAGAGGTGTGTGCTTTGCATGAAAGATCTTACCAACATTGTTTTATACAATATTTATGTTAAAAATAATATTAATGAAATAAAAAATGATACAGATAAAAATTAATACGATTTTAATTATAAAAATATATATATATACTTATGATTTAATAGTTTGAGTATGACCATGTTCTGTGTTCTGCTGCTATATTATATTTATTGTATTACTCTTCATTTCTCTACTGTAAGTAGGGCACCCAGGTTTCATCAGGGGATATGAGGAGCGTTTTCATGTTCTCTCGTCCTCTGGGACAATGACTCATCCCCCCACCCACCCCACCCCACCCAAATGGGCTGGCTATCCTCCAACTCCCCCCCCCCCCCCCCCCATCCTTCCCATACAGGGGCTGGCTACCCTCCACTCCATGCACACATCCTCAGGCACACCCCCACCCACCCACCCACACACCCACACGGGGACTGACCTCCACAGCCCCCCCCCCCCCCCCGCCCCCCACCCTCCTCACCTCCACAGGGTAGCGGCGGCCGTTGACGCTGTGCTCCGAGCCGTCCGAGGCATTGCTGGGACCCCAGTGGAACTCCACCTTCTCCGCCTTGAACCTCCCAGGCAGACCGGCGCCTCGGACGAAGTAGTCGTCCCTCAGCATGATAGCCACTGAGGAGGAGCAGAGGAGAGCGGCGTGAGACCCACACTCACACAGAGGGGAGACAGAGGGGAGACAGGGGGGAGACAGAGGGGAGACAGGGGGGGACATAGGGGAGACAGGGGGAGACAGAGGGCGGACAGAGACATCGTAGGATGTCCAAGCGTCTTGGAACGCTTGGAATGCTAATCCCATCCAATTGTATGTAGATATAAAAATGTTGTGTCGATATTATGCCATTTAAAAACAAATCTTACTGCTATGATAGCAGGCCTGCTCCTCCACACTTGGTCAAGTGCACATGTGCCAAGCAGCCCACAACTCACACACACACACACACACACACACACACACACACACACACAGCATGCACGCATGCACGCACACACACACACACACACACACGTGCACAAACACCACACACACGCGCACACGGACGCAGAAGTTGCGAGACAAAGGCAGGATCAAGATAAAAGCCCCGCCGTCGACACACCAGCTAAGACGTTATGTCTATAGACTACACTTTTTTGCTAAACAATTTATTTTTAAATATTACTCGCCTCATTGAGCATATTGATATCTCTCTCCCCCCTTCTGACTGTTTTAACCGGCCCCGCCGTCGACACTCTCTGACGTTTTGTCTATAGACTGTAGAAATAGCGATAAAAGTGAAGAGACAATTTCCAACGATGACAACACAACGGTGTGTCATTTATTTTTTCATACAAAAAATGTTAAATTCAAACATCGTGCCAACCGGCATATCAACACACAAGTCGCTGGTTCTTAAAGAGACAGTGTCCCTATAACACTGAAACACTGAGAAAATGAGTCAATAACACAGTATGGTGAATTATGTCTATAGAGTCCACCACAAGACTACACTTTGTTGCTTAAATGTAATATTACCCTCCTTGAGCCTCCCGAAATGTCTTTACACTTTGGTGCTCAAATTTATAATAATCTCCTCCTTGAGCCTCCCGTTGTTTTATTTTTGTAATGTTTTGTGTGTAGGCTATGTGTGACTGACACTTGAAAAGGATATTTTTCATCATGTCAATCATGTCTTTTTCTGGTAAAAAAACCCAGAAAAACATCTTAAACTCACACATCAGGTAGCCATGTACAATCCTCAATCTTGCCCTCGCCCCCCCGCCCCCCACCCCCCCCTCACATAAGCCTGTGCTTTATTTGACTATAGTTAGGTAGGTTGCTGCCTTAGCTGTTGTTACACTCAGTTTATTTCACTAAGATGCTTCTGTAAATGAACAATTTTCAGTTTCAGAAGAAGCTGTTTTTTATTATTATTTTCAACTAACCAATAGTAATAATACTACTCCTGAGGTAGTATTACCATGCATTTAAAAAATGTCAATGCACTTTGAGCCCTGAATAACAGTAAGAGCTATTGAATAATTGATTTGCATGCATGGTATGCTACACTTTCCATTTAACATTAACTCCTGTAACCAATAAATTGACTCATTTTATAATTTAATCAAATGTTCACACACTAGCTGCTTTCACACATATGTGTAAGTCCTGATATTCTCCTGCTATTCTCCTGATTGGCCATATGTGTGAACAACATATCCTGACATTTGAACCCTGAACATCTCCAGAATAATACTACTCCTGAGGTAGTATTTTCTCAGTAGGAAATGTAAATGGCATTATATGTGTATGAGGAGTAAAAAGTCTGTAACAGTTAGCTGAACATTAGGGTCTAGGGTAAGCCTAGGGTTGCATGCTTTCACTCCCTGTTTTCTCAGTTAAACACAGAAATCAACTACATTTGTCCCAGTGTTTGTTATATGTGAAATTAAGCAATAAAAGACTCTCTTACTCCGGTAACGCAGTCGTTCGCGACACCTTTCTTGTTCGTTGTTTCTTCTATTTGTCTCTAACTCATGCTCCAATCTTTCATCGATCAATGCGTTGGATGTTGTGGATGCAACGGAATATATGATGCATTGTTGCAGCAACATTTAAGATGATCGTGATGAGTTCTGCCCGTTCTGCCTGCATGCTGTCTATGGTCAAACCAAAACAAACTAGAGTGACAGCAGCCGCACTTATCCCGCCTCTTGCAAACTTAGACCCTACATCATATCCCATCCCTTGCAAGCCCACCCCCCTAAACCCCCCATTGATTCTACTGATGTCTGAACGACATCGATGTCTGCATATTATGCTTGCTGCATTACGTAATAGGTGAACCAAAATGTTATACATTGTAACATTATAGGCAAAATGTTATTATATTATGCGCTCAGAAATGTGTTACATTATCGACTGGGGTTTCCACATTATAGGAATGGGTTTAATTATAACTAGAGGTTGAGCATGCACAACGCGCAAGCGAGAACTCTAGTAACAATTGTGTTAAAAATTGTGCAATGTAACTTTCAAATGATAAATTAAAATGTAAATTGAATATCCATGCCGCTGTGCTATTTAGCTGATCTTCTCAAACTGAAAATAGGCCCTTCAAGTCAGGCCCATTGTTATCCAATCACATCTTGCGGAAAAAACGGTCAGAATTACCAGGCCATCATTATCATATTCACGAATGGCACTAAAAGGATTCCTATGTTCCATTAACTGGTGTGACCTTAAATAACTGCTCCCATTGTCAACGAGATTTCCTGCACTGATTGAATTTCACAACCACTTCCATTCCCTGTTTCACCAGAGATTTCTGGCCCGTTTAGATGGAGCACTCAAGTGAGGAACGTGACTTGGTTTGTCACCGCATCAAGACTTTTGCCAGGTCTTCGGCTGGAAGAACGATCAAACTTAAAGTGCAACAAACAGTTCATGTGGTTCCATTACAATGGATTGGGAGTGTGTGACCTCAGTGAGCTAACATTCTCTCGCTGGTCCATTATGGTTTTTGAGGACTTCTTACCCACAGACAGACTGCTGCTTCCTGCCTCTCACTTCTCTCTCTACTCTACCAGCCCTGTGGGTAGCTTGTTAGTTGGGCTTACAACAACTACATATCTTCTATATGTTTAAATGAGGTCTGGGTGTGGATGGGATGTCTAATAAAACAAGAAATAAGTGCACCTTTCCCAAAATTTTAAATAAATTCAAACCAAAACCAAACATGGCCAGAACCTAATTTTGACAGGCTGGAGTTTGACACCAGTTAAAGGCTTCAAAGCAGCACAGCGGTTGTATTTTCGTAATTGTTTAGAAGTTGAAAAGAAAAGTCAAATTGCTCTGAAAAGAAAATCTTGAAAGTCTGCTAAGTAACCTGGGGCTATTTCATTCACCCTGGCCCCCATTCCCCCCAGTGGCCTTCACCCAGACACTGCTACCCGGTGCTCTCACTTTCGCTGTGAGCTGCTGTGTTCAGGACTTCATTTAAATAAATTATTTAAATGAGATGAGGCCTATAGAATAATAGCCATGGATGTATGAAGAAGTCTGAACTCACCGCATTGAGCTCTGAAGCTGAGCACACACTGACTCACCCCGTTCTCTGTGAAATATCATTGATTTCAGTCGGTTTAAAAATAAAGGAACCGTGATACACCTGATTATATTAACGTATGGCTTAACTTTCTTTACCAAGTTTGAGTGATCGATGACGGATCACTCATCCCAAGTAATCGGTGAGCGATAAAAATACATCTGAAGAACCGAGATCATTGCTTTCCCGTCTTGATAGATGATGATTTACTTTTAGAGTTTCACTTCAGTTAACGCCAGTTTGTGTGATGTCCTGTTGTGAACTTTGACCCTCATGCAGGGCTGTACAGCTGTGGAGAGGATAACACCGCGGCCAACAGCTGCTCGTCCATCCTCACAGTTGCTCGTGGAATGCTACGACGCTAACGCTACATGGTAAACAGCAGACCGCTACAATGCAATGGTGAACAAGGTTCTTCTTCCTCTGTAGCTTAAACCATTGCCCCTTTTCAAATGAACGGTTGAAATGGTGTTTTCACCACCTGATCTGTTGTTCACCAACCGCCTGGGTGATCGTTAGGGAAACGAGCCGTAAGGAACATCCCTGATTAAGACCCCATCAGTAAAAAATACCCTAAATAGGCCCACGTTTGGAGATGACCACGTTCAGATTTGTCTTTACTAGTCTCGTACTAAATCTAAATGTCTCACTAGTGAAAAAACCTGAAAATGCTCGTCCCTTCTTTCAAAGGCTTGCTCTCATTTAATTTAATCCGCAGCATATGTTGATGATGATAAGTTAAACCTGATTGTTGTAACTTGGCAGGTAAGGATAAACAGGGAATCCACATCATCATTATGTAGCTCTAAGTATATTATCTTTAAATTGCATATAAAGTTGTGTTTGGGGTCATTTTAAGAAATCTAAGTTGTACCAAAAGATGTCGTGCATAGAGCAAGAAGGAGCAGATTTGAAATGACTGATTATTCATCCATTCACCTGGAGACGAATGAGCACATGCAAACACACATCCCGGAATGTACTTTACCTCTGGCTACGATTATAAATGCCTGTTTCCCCTCAGGGTGAGTGGTCAAACTTTATTTGTAAGGAAATGTCATACGTGTGACCTCACTTAATCAATAAATGCAATCAATGAGAGTGCCCGGTTAAGGACCCCCATCCCTCCCTCTCCCCACTGTCATGTAGCTCACCAGCATTTCCATCAGGTGATCAGTCAGACAAAACGCTCAGCTGTCACTTCTAAAAAGCACAGCACGTGATCCATAATTCACCGGCAGAGCAGGGGGCCATTTGTCTTGTTAACAATGCATTATGGAGCAGGCAGAGCCGGCACACCGCGCCGGCTGCTCCCCACCGTCTTTTGTTTTTGTGTTTGGCTACTGCACCACTTGTCTTCTCAAAATGTTATTTCAAGGTTTCTGAGTCGATTCCATTTCCATCATTTTTGGGGCAGGGACCAGGGTCCTTAACGCCGCCGGGGGGCGCGTGGGGGCGTGTGGGGACCGGGGTTCTTAACGCGGCCGGGGGTGTGTGTTGGGACGGGGGTTCTTAACTTGAGTACCCTGCAGACTGCATCACAGCCTCGTGCGCCTCTCAGCTCGGACACCAGTCCTCCACCAGTTGGGTTTACTGGGCCTTTCCTCCCAGCAGCGCTGGTGGACCACCTCTGATCCCACAGCGGGTGGGCCGTTTATCATAAGCCCCATTTAGTAGACACCTTTAACCAAATCAATTTACAATTATAACTACAAACAGTGTTGAGGTTAATTGCGACTTTTTCCAACAATTTGAGCCGTTTAGAAAAAGCAATCACACCAGCTTGTGGTTGACTAGAGACGGGGCTATCTCTACTGCTAGAGGCAAGTGATTCATGACTACTGACCTTACCCTCCTCCCTTGACTGATTTAACTATTCCCTCAGTCCGAAGGATGCTTTCTCATCACAGAAGCAAGACATTCATTACCAGCTAGATAGGACGTTTCTCAAGGTCTTTGCGGCTCCATCAGTGAGGAGAGGGCGGCCGGAGGGCAGGACAGACCGCTGAGAACACCCCCTTCTTCTCCTTCCCCCCTCCATGGGGTTCCTTAGATCAGTCATTCCCCACATCCTGAATATGGCAGTACCACAGGGACTCCTGTTTCTAGTCTTTCCATTACTCCATACACGTATATAATTGTATTATCGCCACGCTTCAGACAAACACTTTGGCCCTTTCACCGGCTGGGTTTAACTCAATGGGATGATGCATCGGGTGCAGAAGAGACGCCTGCGCCACAAGCTGGGGCTGAAAACAATTCAGGCTCACCACAAATCTCTGACCTCTCAAAGTCAAAGTTAGGACTCAGCAGTCCAGCCAAAACCTCAAAGGGCTGGAGATGATCAGCTCCCGTTTGATCAGGGAGACACGACCAAACAGCCTAATCCTGCATCATCTAAAGAAGTTGGCTGTTTCTCCACAAACGCTGACTCCACTGCTCACCGATCAATAACTGAAGGCTTTCCCAACATTAGTAATTAGAGTACGTCTCCGTCCCGTGGTGCTCGCACAGGGCCATTTGCAGCAAGTAGTTTGGAGGTGATTAATCCCCACCCGAACCCTGAGCGTTTGGTTTGCCTCAGCCTGCGGGTCACTACTGCTCCAAACTACAACAACAATGATGTTAACACATTGTATTATTTTTAGTAGTAATATTGTTCAAAATATTATTATTTCAGTCACTACTGCTCCACACTACAACAATGGTATGAACACATTGTATTATTTTTAGTAGTAATATTGTTGTAATATTATTTATATTATAAACAATCATATTATAATCATTTTGATACTAATCATAAATAACGTAACCAGGTCTGCCAAAACTCATCGTAAATGATTGAACATGAAAGCTTATTCTGCAACACACAAGCATGCTCCAGATGCAGAGCGCTGGCATTGTGGTAACTAGGTGGCTGTTTGCATTCTAAGCAGGTCTGTCAATAGTGAAGCAAAGCCACCTGTGGCCTCCTGCTCTCAAAGCGTTTCAGATCCCGATGCAGGCACACAGAGCGCCGGATCATCCATCTTAGTGACAGATTAAAATGGTGAAAGATACCTGTGGCTGACAAGGAAGCACTACAAGGTGCTGTTGTGAGTTCCAAAGCAGGTAGCAGAATTACAAAATGCTATCTGCCGCCACACAAGTTTACTAATATGGAGATATCGTCTCTGAATAACCGGGGAAATAAGGCCCCACAAATGGCTTCTGACACACTGGATCTTTCTGGGGTCGGAATAAGTGCTAGCAGGCAATACGTCAAACCCTGGACACGAGCAACACCAAGGTCACAAGGGGTTTCGGTTTATGACTGAGATGCCTCTACTAATGCATGAACTTTATCTGATGAAATGAAAGTACACGATACTAAATGATGTCAGCATGTTCAACTGCTGGACATGTCCTCCTCTACACCAAAGGTTTGTTTCTTATTAATATTATTAAAAATCTAGATTTTTAATAATGCATATTGAAATCAAATGGCGAGTCAAATGGCTTCTAGACAAATGGGTCTATGTGCCAAAGAGCCTCCACAGGGAGAAAAGGGGATCAGAACCATGGACCACACCCTTTCCCTTAAAGACACAATGGGAAATGTTATTGACCATCACTACTACCCAGTCCACCTGCTGCATGACTGCATGACATGAGGGGAGCACCTGCATGAGGCCACAAGCCTGTTGGCCAGCTGCAGACTGAACCTCTCCCTTGGAGGAGAGACTGTACGGTAAGTAGACAGGGGCCCTGAAGAGGCCCGGAGGTCCTACTGAGCCACACTGCTACTGCCACTGCTAAAGGGTAGCCAGAGAGATATTCATGCTCTTCAGTCGAGTCGGGATCGCAGAAGAAGTTTTAACGGAGCCGGGAGGATGTTTCATGTCCAAGGCAATGGCTGAAATGTGCAAACTCCTCAAGGTGAGAAAAATCTGAACTTCCATTCACCATCCCCAGACCCACGGCCCTGTAGAACTATTCAACCAAACATTAAAGCAGATGTTGTGAAATTGGTGTCAAGGAGAAGAACTGGGACAAGCTTCTTCCCTAGGGCCTTCTCTCCACCAAGGAAGTTCCCAAGAGGTCCACAGGGTTCTCAGAATGTGTGGTCCAGCCCCGTTGTCATCATCCCTACATCTGATCCTAAGGTTTGCAACGACTTCCGCAAACTCAACGAGATATGGATGTTGGACGCCTACCTCGGGGCCCCGTTGGATGAACTGATTGAGCAACGAGCGTTCTGCCTACCGTGTCTCACCCCCTTTTCTCTGGCCGTCTACCGAGCTTACAGTTCACCCCTGAAGCCCTTGCAGGAAACCTCACCCTCCTCTTTGCTCTCACCATTATTGAATAAGACCCCTGTTACTGTTTAACCCCAACCTGCCTGTCATCTGTTTCACAACCAAGGAGGCCTCAGTTCCATCAAACTGCCACAATATACAGTATATAAATGTATTATGGTTACAATTGGTAGTGGGTGAGGGTGGTACCTGTTTTTCCTGTGTTCTTCATAGAGGTCTTATTGGAGGACTCTGCGTCAAAGCCCTCCAGCGTCAGCTCTTGGTACTCCAGGGAAGCCTTTGCCTCGTGGTCCACGATGTTGATGGGGGACTGGTTCCTCTCTCTGCACTCTGGGTAGGCTGATGCCCAGCCCTCGTCTGGCCCATGGGCCCCTGGGAGAAGACAAACCACTGTTAACGTGATGGACCAATAGGAAATCTACTGTTTACTTTTCATTACGTTACAAGGTTACGATTATGAAGGTGTGCACTCAGAATCAGAACACAATCAAATTCACGTTAATTCAGCCGATCAATTTCAGATTATATACAGCGATGTAGCCAAGCAGGTGACCAATCACTGTACACTGACATGGCCACGCAGTGACCAATCACTGTACACTGACGTGGCCAAGCAGTGACCAATCACTGTACAGTCACGTGGCCACGCAGTGACCAATCACGGCACACTGACGTAACGGCGACGGGGCAGCTGAAGGAAGCTACAGGGTTCGGACTTTGAGGAAGTACAAACTCCACAAAACAGTGCAGGGGGTGGGGATTCAGTCAACACCCCTACAATCCCCCTACAAGTCTTTCAAAGACTGAGTTTATCAGCTGACTTTGAGGTGTTTATTACTAATACAAGTGGCGAGTGGTCCATATAAGATGTGAATGTGGTGCATAACCAGGCATTGTAAATGCCTGGAATTGTGTTTGGGTCTCGATGTGAGTCTACGCTGCAGTGGTGCCTGAATGCTGCCAGGTGTTCAGCATATCTCATCAGGTGCTCTATGTAACCCCCCTCTTTACTCCCAGTACAGAAAGGGAGGGGCTCACTGATGGTGTGGTGGGAACAAAGTTTAATTGCCTCAGCATTGACCAAACAATGCCCCTATTGACTGCCCTGAGTTACACATTTCCGAGGACACTACTTTGAGGATACTACTACTTGTGCGTTTTCAAGGCACAAGTAGGAAACATCCAATGCACCAAAAGCAGATTATCCTTCTAGATACTTATATTTAATAGAGGGTTGATGTTGTGGAATGGGTTAGTGTATGTCCTTCATTATTAATGAGCATGTTTTAGTGTTGGCAATAACAATGCTAATAATAATAATAATATACTATTAACAACAATAACAGAAAAGCGAAATATGTTAGCTTGATTCTGGAGGACATTGTGAACAGAAGATGTTGGTATGGTGATCAGTAAAGGACAGTTCTTAGGGAAGAATGGTCCCAACACCCAGTATCCCCTCCAACTCACCCACCAAGTCACCCTACCAAGTCACCCCACCAACGCTCCCCTCCAACTCACTGTTCCAACTCACCCACAAAAGTCACCCTTCTATAAGCTCCAGGAGTGGTTGGTCAGAGACAGCCCTGACTGTTTAAACCACTGTCACGCATGATGGTAGACGCATTTTAAGACGTGGGTGACTGAAGGTCATTTCAAATAGGTACAATTATTTAAGTTCAAATACTACTATGCTGTGGTGAATTTCCATGAGGAGCTTTCCTCATTTGGTCAGAAAAAGCCTATGAACAAACCTGGTAAGATTGCAAACTATTTGGAGATGAAAACAAACAAAAAGGCAGACAGCACTGTGACTATTAGACAGTCATGCAGCTGTCCCTCTGGTGTGTGTGTGTGTGCGTCAGTACATTTCCAGAGTGAGAGCCGGAGGCAAGTGTAGCAGTGCAGTCACATTTTTTACCCTAGCTGGTACAAAATTGAGAGAGAGAGAGGGAGAGAGAGAGAGAGAGAGAGAGAGAGATTAATGGACAGTGGGTTTTCTGGAGTGAGGCTGCAGAGAGTCAGTTAGTCTGTCTGATGGACGGTTCTGTGGAAGAGTGACGGCAGAGCGTCCTCTGTTTCCATCTCTCGTCTCTTGATTGTATTTCACACACTGAATGTGGGCAGTCAGGACTTCTTTGGGCTCCACATGTATGCAGTAACCAGCTGCGAGCAGCACATGCACTAGGGCTGATTTACACACCCAACCTGGAGGTTCACAGTAATCGCTTTCTCAAGGAATGTTTAAGTTGTCCATAAAAGAGATGGATGGTACGTTTATGAATCCCCAAAGGGAAATTATATTTGTTGCAACACACATATCAACAATCGTTTGCATCTCTGAGCTTCCCACTACACACTCTGTGTAGATTTACAACACTATTTTATGGTGAGGCTTTGTGTGTCAACCGGGATGATATATTTATTTTAATTAGCGAGGGGATATTGTGCATGGCATGACATTTAAATCTGCCATTGAACTTGTGTGTGTCTGCGGTGGCTGGCCATTCACTTCTGATTTGTCGCGATCAGTGTAACTGGTAGCTATTGTGGGACAGATAACCTAGATAATAGGCCATGTGTGCCTGATAGGTCCTAATTAATTTCCCCATACAAAATGTCAGAAGAAATCTCATCCAAATGAGTGGAGCCCTTGTTAGTCCTAAACCCTTGTTTCTCCACTAGGCCGCTTGTATGTGTGGTTGCAGGCGTTGCAGAAATAATAACGTGGTCACGTGGACAGAGTGGAAGGCAGTGCAGCGAGGACTCTGTAAGGAGCATCCAGCTTGGCATTCAATAGCACACCAATCATCATCAGCCTCATGAGGACAACACAACAGCAGAGCTGTGCTGTTTGCTGGTACTAGATGAAAGCTATGTTATTGAACTGATTATTGACCTGACGAAGACGCAGCCAGGCAAATCAATGGCTTCTGGTGGGACTCAAAGCTGCATCGTGGCCTTTACACACTACAGAGGAGACATTTACATTCAGGGGACTTTGCTGACGCTTTTAGCCAAAGTGACTTACAACCATTAATTCACATTCGCTCACCGAAAGGGGAGTCAGCCACGCAGGGCGACAGCCAGCTCGTCAGGAGCAATCAGGGTGAGGTGTATTGCTCAGGGACACCGCAACACTCCGGGGGGTGCCAGGGATCGATCTAGCAACCTTCCGGTTACCAGTCAACACGCACTACCTCCTAAGCTACTGCCGCCCCCTGTGAGAGACCAGGCGAGTATGTTTCTGAGGCGGCCAGAGAGAGAGAGCTGTGTTCTCGGTCCCTGTCTCTCCTTTCCTCCGCTGCCTCCTCACCCTTCCACACCATATGCACCATAATGGCTCTGAACTGTGCCCCTAATTGAAAGCAATACCAGGCTCCTGAGCTCCAAAATGAATTTGTCTATGATTATTGGTGCCCTGATGCATTTGCGAGCACCAGGTAATGTCTACTTCATCAAATTAGGAGGCATCCGGTTCCTTCTCCTCCCCTCTCCCACAGTCCTTGCCCGGAGGTGGCTATCGATCGCCGCGGTCTAGATTCTGTCTAAGACCGGCGCTGCCTATGGATCTGTCTAGCTGGACAGCTGCTGGGTGGCTGGCTGATGCGATTAGACTAGCTAATGTCAGCTGACTACACTGGGGCCGTGATGGAGGGGGAGAACAGGAGCGCTGGCTGGGCGTATTCTTCCACTCACATCGGGCTAATTGATGGTTTGGATAGTGTGCACAAACCACTAGACCCACGCACACAGGCAGAACTTACCCCATGATGTTGCACATACTGTCATCACAACATCCTTCCAACCTCCAATGTATTTATGCTGAGATGTGATGAGCTGTTAAACCCTAATGTTAACATAACAAAACAATTTTGTTCACAGGTTTCACGTGGATGTGATCACCATGCAAAGACGGAGTGGAGACAAAGGAAGACAACAGGAACCCTTGCTGCTAAATGGAGGCTAACGATACGAGCCACCAGCGTATCTCAGGTCCTCACACGTAGTCAGCCCTCCTCCCTGCAATGACAGTCCTGATAGCAGCATCAACCCGCAGGCTCCTATGTGACACGTCCCCGTCCCTGTTGGCTCCTTCCTCTACCAAAACACCTTGCTTAGCAACAACCAGCTCTGTGTGTGTTTTTGTAGGTGTGTGAAGGTGCGTGTGTGTGCATGTGCGTGCCTGTGCACGTGCGTGCGTGTGTGCGTGTGTGTATGCGTGCACGTGCGCTCGCGCGCGTGTGTGTGTGTGTGTGTGCATGCGTGAGTGAGAGCAGCAAAGTGTGACCACCCATCCAGGTGTCTCTCTGCCTTATATAAGAATTACACAATTTACTCAACAACCTGGTAAAAATAGAAAGAGAAATCCAACACAACACAAATGTGTTCTTCACTGTATGGCCGTGCTGGGAGGCTCATCCATCCTGTGCTCATCAGTGGATGCTCTGCTCTCAGACACTTATGTCTGCCCACGTAGCGTGGATGAGGAGACTGCAGTATGTACAGCAACAACGAGAACCCCCTGAAAGAACCATCAAAACACCTCTCTTTAACTGAATCACAATTAATGCAACAACAACTAAAACACACAAAATGCCTCACAATATCAAAGACAAATGAATTCCAGCTGGGTTTGACAGAAGGTAATTAGCTGGGGAGATGTTCCATGGTAACCTTGAGAACCAAATGGTCCATACGTTCTATTGAGAAGACTGAGGGTCCCCCTCTGTGTCCTCATCCAGCCTTCTCCCAGTCATGGCTGCTCTCTGCTTGTCCTCCTAAGTAGGCCACTTGTGGTGGACTCTATATGGGCCATCAGTCTATCAGGATTACACCAACGTGGCAGAAATCAATGAGCTGAGGAGGGACTAGATGAGACAAAGAAACTTCTTAGTTTGTTTTCCAGAACAGCGACCTGAGAGGATCTGGGGAGGGGCATGCATATCGTTATAGATATATATCTATATGCATATGCAACTATATCTATATAAATATCGATATACATCTAGATACATCTATCTATAGATCTATCTATATCTATATCTGTGTGTGTGTGTCTGTGTTTTTGCTGATGATCCATTGTTATGCCATGTTTGAGATTCTAGTCAACAACTCTACATTCCCATCAAACCGATTCAGCGATGGCTTGTAGTCTACTTGATGTCCACAGCAGTCCATCCACATGTCCGTCCCCATGCTACTCTGTGAGTCTGTCTTCTAATCCCAATAATGACGCTTGCATACCAACCGAAGCAGTTTGCACATTGGACTAGATATCCTGGTCTCGAGGAACCAACACATCAAATCCGATGTGTTGTTCAGACCAAGGTCTGTGTGGAGTCAATGTGCTGAGGGACAGGTTCACCTGGTGGGGTGGTAGTGTGGAGTCTCTGTGCTGAGGGACAAGTTCACCTGGTGGGGTGGTAGTATGGAGTCTCTGTGCTGAGGGATAGGTTCACTTGGTGGGGTGGTAGTGTGTCTTACGCCGTGCCTTTCAGAACTCAGGTTGTCAAGGCTTTGATGTGCTCCGTGCTCCCCTCAGGTGCTTAGCGATACTTTGTGCTCCTTGTAAGATCTCCCTGGCACTAAGATGTCATTGTGATTTAAAGAGAGCTCTTGACACTGCCGCTGACAAAGAGCCTGAGGATGTGACATGAAGGAAGCCAACTGAAAGTACATTTGCAAGCTTTTACCTTTTGGTTTGATGCTCGTATAGAGAGAGGGCTCTGGTGTGTGGGATTCTGATCTGGATCTTCTTGACAAATAGTAGACAAAGTAGACAAATAGACAAGTAGCCAAATAAAGAATTACCATGTTTCAACAATGTCCATTTCGGTCTAAAGCCAACTGCCCATCGCCGCTTCCAGATCAGTATGGCTTTTAATGTTCCCATCCCAAAAAATTGGAGTCCTATAAGCAGCGACAGAAAAGCACTGTCGTGCTGGAGTTACATATAGGGCATTTTATAGGGGACAGGAATTGCTCCATGTGAGTGTGTGCGTGGATGGTGGCTGGTTTGAGCAGCCTCACCTGCCTGAGTCTGATTGGACTCTAGGGCTGGGTCAGGCTGCACACATGTTGCACTTTGAGTAATCAGTGTGCACAGGTTAGACCAGCCATCCCCACATACTCCGATAGGGTTCTCCTGGATGGCAACATGGAGCTCCAGGCTAGGGATGCACCAAAAGAGATAAAAGACATTGATTTTTTGAACTGTACGACAGACATCTGGAGCTCTGAAGTGTGCCCCATGTCACTTTTGAGTCTAACTGTACACTGGTTAGACACTAACATGACCCCTCGTAGTGCTGCGCTACAAGCAAAGAATTTCCCCGGTTCACACAACAGTGACAGGAAAAATATGGAAAAGGCCATGTTCAAGATGGGTGTGAGCAGCTTAGGCTGTTTTGCTCACTCACTGCAGCTGGTGGTCAACGAGGGCCTGCTGTCTCAGAGAAGTGTGAGTGACGCAGTCGCAAACGGCAGAGCGATTGTAAAGCACTTTAAAAAGTCTCCCCTTGCTTACTCCGAGCTACAGGACATCCATGTCCATATGCAAATGCAACCGAAAAAGATTACAGCAAGACGTGAGGACACGGTGGAATAGCACATACTTGATGATCCAGAGTCTCCTGGAACAGAAGCGCGTCCTAGGAGCTTATGTTGCTGACTTTGATTTGCCGACAACATTGACTACTAACCAGTGGGGCTTGCTAGAGAAAACCAGCCTTGTGTTGGAACCGTTTGAGGAGCTGACGAGAAAAGTCCGAGCGATGAAGAAAACCCTACTGGATGCTGTCAACCGACGATTTGTCAATACAGAGCAGGAGCCTTTGTACGCCATTGCCACCGTGTTGGACCCGAGGTACAAGGACAGGTAAGGCATTATAAGATAAAATACAATAGCCCTACTAGTACATTATACATGGTATTTGATGTGATATGATGCCTACATTTTAGTGTAACATTTAATACATTATATTATACAAATGCGAATACATTTGTGCAATATTTTTAAGCAGTCTAACTGTGAAGTCACATCAGTCATCAACAGGATTTTAAATTTTATTAATGGTTTCATATTTAGCCTAAGCTGTTCTATTCCTGTTTCAGGTAGAAGTGAGGCCTTTGCTAACCATGCCAAAGATGCACTGTTGAGGGAACTTCAGAAGAGAGAATTGAGCACCACAGCAGAAGAAGACACAGAGACTCCAGCCAGCGGAGAAGGCCCCTCGGAAGGAGGCAGAAACCGCGCCAGAGCAAGAGGCAGAGGCAGAGGCAGCGGCTCCAAGGTAGCTTTATTGAGGAATTTTAACAAATTCTGGAGGAGTGTGAGGATGAAGGCGCTGCAAGCAGCTCAAGCCCTGAAGGTCAGCTGAATGCATATTTAACTGAGAAAACCATTGCTGCTTCTGACAACCCATACCATTACTGGAATGTCAACAGACATAGGCTACCTGCCAGAAAAAATACCTTGCACCAGTGTCGAAAGTGAGAGGTTCTTCAGCACTGTGTCCAACATTGTGGATGAGAAAAGGAATAGACAGACTGCAGACAGAGCAGAGATGCTTGTTTTCTTGACAAAGAATTTGTCATTGCAGCTTAAGTGAGAATTCAACTGTCCATAATCCTTCATAAGGGGTGAGAGACTGCACTAAATGTGAACCTTTATATAATACCTGATTATTGTCTGTTTACTGCAGAAATTCTCATTTTCAGTTTGCAAAGAGTACCCATCCTGGCTACTCAAGTTTTCAGCACTAGGTCATGATTGGTGATATTGCACTAAATGTTATGTTTACATTTTTTTTATTATTGTAATTGACCAGACTACTGGTTTATTTTCATATTCAGTTAAGTTATTTCTAATTCCACTTTGTAAACAGAATGCAGATAATGTTAAATGTTATCTTTTAACATTATCTGCAAAAGTGTGTTTTGACTTCACATTGCTGTGAGAATTTAGAGCTCCAGCAAGCCATGAATGGTGTAGAATTGCACCATGTTGTGTAGTTGGCTATTACTTGTTTTTAATATTTTGTGACTGTGTGTGTCCATAGTACAATTCAGTTTGAGTTTCAACATTTGTATTTTATTTTGTATTTGTTTAATAGTTCACCAAATGTTTACTGTTACAATTATTTACTTGAATATAAATGCTGATGCATAGATTATTGCTGCTGTTGCACATTTTTTCTGTACTTTTGTAATAAATAAATGGTTCATTGCATTAATTTATGTAATAGTTCATTGCATTAATTTGTTTAATCTTATTACATTTGTCTCAGGAAAGAAAGGTGTAGTCACCCAATGCCTTCAGTATGTTTGTCCTGTTGAAGTTTGTAGTTTCTTAAATCAACAATGATATCGGATCGATATCGGGTATCGACCAATACGCAAGGCCCCAGCATCGGTATCGGCATCGGAACTGAAAAAGTCGGATTGGTGCATCCCTACTCCAGGCCATGTATCATTTTCAACAAACCTTTACAACAAACTGGTCTTCTTTCACCCCCACCCTGCGTCCTTTGTCCACAGGAGCCCAATGGAAGTCACCGAGGTGGAGTGTGGCAAGGACATTTGCTCCATACACTCACTAAATGTCACTAAATAAAGCGGCCATTGAGATGAAGCAGGTGTGAATGGTGAGGTCTCCGCCAACAGTTCAGGAACCTTCCCCTCTGTTCCGAGCCCGGGTAGCGGTCCCCTTGTGACATCAGGACACCTTACCCTCACCCTGACACCCAGGAGGTTCCACCGCGCTGTGTGTGGAGATGTGGATCTTGGTCTGAGCAGCGGTTTATGTTGTCTGCTGCATCCCAGAGTGTTAGGCTTCTTACTGAGAATATAATGCCTAGCGCATATTTAACAATTATTTGTCGAAGAGTTGAATAATTGTTTTAGTATATGCCACACGTGAACACTCCAAAAATAAACAAGATAACACTTTTTGCTGGGATTTATTTGTTTTTATTAGCGGTTTATTTATTTTTATTGCGTGACGAGACGACCATCACGTGCGCAAAACAATATCCAGAGTTTGAGATCTCAATCATGGGATATTGCCAAATATCCCGAGATAGTGAACCAATCAAATTGCGCCATCTTAGGAGGTTCACGTGTAGCATATACTAACACATATTATAACGCTCATAATCAACGATGAGTACACTAGCTAAACAATAAGCCTCACAAAGTTGGCGTGAACCATAATCAACACCTCTTTCCTAGAATTCTGAAGTGTTCGGATTTGAGCTGAAACTGAAATAATATGATTTGATTTCTCTTTCTTGGGTTGCGCTACGTATATTAAGCAACATTCTTGCTCTGTGTGCTTTGGGATCAGCTAAATGATTGGCCATTTTGCTATGTGTGATCTGTTAAATTATGTTTTCATGGCTCGTTCTTAATGCTTCCTTTTCTTCACGATAACAGAGAAACATTTTATGGTATCTATTCATCGGTATTCATGAATTAAGTAAATGTCTGGATAACATCCAACATAAATGAATACATGGAAAAGAAGGAGGATAGGATACAGATAAAGAGCTGGCAGTCGATGGAGAGATGGATGGAAACTGAGACAAATGGACTGGGTGAGGAATGGATATGCACGTACATTAGAGGCTCCTGAACAAGGTTACACCGGGTCCACTCTGTTACCTGACTATACAGCATACACTTGAAACCCTATTTCCTCCATATAAGACGGGGGATGGAGACGGGGAATCATCCATCCAACACGCCTTTCCTTTTTTCCAATTTCTAAGCTGGTTTGAGCATCTTCCTACAGCATCCATGCAATCAGGGCATCTGTCCGAAACACAACAAAAATAGTTAACTTCTATGTCCGTCCAGTGATTAGCAGAAGGCGATAAGTGCTTGTTTTCGTCCCCATCTCGAACGGGGTTCAATGAGTTGAACGAGCGTTTCAGAATGGCTCTACCTCGCCACGTGGGCCGCACGCCCGCCTTATTATCTCCTAGGAGACATCACCTGTCACTCAGAGCAGCCAATTACGGGGCTTCATCAACATGAGAGGAGCACAGGAAACACGCCTGCTGGCCATAATGAGGAATGATCACTGCTGCCAAAGTGTCAGAATATAACGACGCACCCCCCACAAAGCGTCTGATACCTCAGGGAAGCTGTCCCATTAATGTTCAATATGCTATCTGGACTTATTTGGAGAGCTCCTCATAAATTAAGTGTTGGGGGGGAAACAAACACAATATCCATCTAAACAAAAAAAACATTTAATTCCCTGCAGAGCGATTATCCTAATTGGTATTTTTCTGGGAGTTTTTACTTTTTTACCTTTTTCTTTTCCACTTTATGGGACTGAATTTCTCGAGGGAAATGGGTAGTGGAGGAGTCAGCAAAAAGACTATTTTAGTTACTGACGCCATATGGAGAGTGTATGAACAGTGCTCCCCTTGAACACAACAGAGGGAGCGTTCTCTGCCTCCTGGGAAACGGGGAGGCTGAGCGAGGCCTGGAGGACGTGTGACCAGACCAGCTTCTGACTCCAAAGCGAGATCTCACCGGTCAAAGGTTGATACAGCTGAACTCAAAAGAGTGCGGAGTGTCTATCTCACTCTATCATAAAGCATAAAAATATAAAAATAAAGACTGCAGAACAAATACCCAAGGTGTGCGGGAGACAGGGACTGAAAAAGGGAGTGGGGACAGGGGGGACAGCCGATGCGGGTAGTTTCTGGCTTCAGCGCAGCGCAGCCCCCCCGCCCCCCCCGGCAAGACACCCCGCGGTGTGAAGTCCCTGTCACACTGATGTCCCACACTCCAAAGTATGCCCAAATATGGCACAATCAACATATCTGTTAAACATGCATTTGCATACGACGATAAGCAGCCAATAATAATAGGCAAATTCAAAATGCCAATGCTACAAACAAACAAATCCAACACACAAACTTAAAACACAAAAGGACACGACAGGTGTGCCCTTTCCACACCCTGCCCGAGTCACGCTGGCCCGGTCCCCAGCGCACGCCAAATCCTTCATCTCATCACGCCTGGTCAAGCGGAGCGTAAAACAAGGTGAAGTGAAAGAGAAACTAGAAACTGTGTGGCTCTTGAAGACAGCACAACCTCCTCGCCCACAAAACCACTGCAGCACAATAAGTGTTAACAGACACACAGTGAAATGAGATTCTTTCACACAGCCCTTCCTCTGCTTTGACACCTCGCTGAAGGACAAGCGAGGGTAAACGTGGATCTGGCAGCCGTGATGATACCGGCCGAAACGTGAACAGCGATGGGAACCTCCCCTATGGCCGCTCTGTTTCACAGAGGGTACAGAAGGCCACAGGCAGCGCTGGTTTTTCAAGCAGTGTGGTGTAATTATGTACGGGCCTCCGCACATATCTTTTTTCTGCTAAGGATCGCAAGTCAGAAAGCTGCTGCACTTACACCCACGCTTTAATGTGCCAGAACTTTTGCTGGTCGCACGCGTTTCCACCCATCATCACATGGCCAATAAGTGGAGACTAACAGGGAGACGGGGTGGAGGGGCACCACATAGAGATATGCAGGGATGCAAATATTGAAACAGATTTGGGTTGTTAAAAGAACAATATTTGATGAGCACCGCTGGAGCTATTTTAGTTAAACAGAAGTCCTATTTGGTTTATTTGAAGCATTTAGCCATTTCACCAGCTTACAAAGTAAGTACACCATCATACTGAACACTGCCCACAGTGTACTGTACATACTAACAGTGTAAACTCTAACAGTGTTCACTCTAACAATGGATACTCTGACAGTGTATACTCTAACAGTGTACTGTACCCTCTAACAGTGTTCTGTACACTCTTACAGTGTACACTCTAACAGTGTAAACTCTAACAGTGTACCCTCTAACAGTGTTCTGTACACTCTAACAGTGTAAACTCTAACAGTGTACTCTCTAACAGTGTAATGTACCCTCTAACAGTGTACACTCTAACAGTGTAAACTCTAACAGTGTACACTCTAACAGTGTACTGTACATTCTAACAGTGTACACTCTAACAGTGTAAACTCTAACAGTGTACACTCTAACTGAAACCAAATTGCCCCGATCCTTTGTGAAGCTTGTTATAACAGTGAGAAGTTGATTTGTTTGAGGTTGAACGAGATTAGGTGTAACAGGGGAATTTGGCCGGTGATGGAAGGTGATGAATAATATGATTCAGCTGTGTTAAGTAAAGAAAGATGGAAAACAAGTCGGCTGTTGATTTGTGTGTGTGTGTGTGTGTGTGTGTGTGTGTGTGTGTGTGTGTGTGTGTGTGTGTGTGTGTGTGTGTGTGTGTGTGTGTGTGTGTGTGTGTTTGCGTGTGTGCGTGCTTGTGTGTGTGTGTGTGTGTGTGTGTGTGTGTGTGTGTGTGTGTGTGTGTTACACAAACAAAGAGACAGTCACAATGCTGATCCCGGCTGAAAGAATGAAAACATTTCATTTTCCCAGCCTTAAATCCCTCTGACCTTGCTCGGTTCAGACTGCTCTGCTGCTGTGTTGTCATTCATCTTGCTTCCTGTTTTGGATTGGATTCTTTTGCTCCATGGCCATAAATAAAAAACATTATAATCCCCTTTTGCAAAGAAAAAACCTTCTAATTCCAACATTCAAAGCAACTGCTTGACTCACATAGTTTGTTGAACTTGAATGATTTAAAAACGTATTCCAGCAAAATACATTTTTAGAACTTTTTACTTTATTCAACATTAATTTCTAATAGGGCTGGGTAAAGATTCAAAGTTTTAATTGCGATTAATCGCATAGTATTGGTGAGTTGACTCGCGATTAATCACACTTTTAAAATGATATTATATATATATATATATATATATATACATACATATATACATACATATATATATATATTATATTAAATCCACTCAAATTGCAGTTAAATGAGATTATCAAATAGAATGACAGATTATCAGTCATGTCAAATATACTTAATAAGAAAAAACTAGACCAAGTGATCATGAGGTAGTTTTATTAACTCACTCAGTGTGGGTTGAATATGAAACTTACGGAACACCACCGATTTGGGAATTGTAAACAGGCAGTTAATTAGTAAAATTGTAAACCAACAGTTACTACAAGTGTAGTATATTTGGGAATTGTAAACAGGCTGTCACTTACTGCAATTGTTATCAGGCAGTCACTTACTGCAAGTGTAATTAAATGTAAAATAAGTGGAACTAAAAACAAAAAATATTTCTGATATGACTGTTGACATTCTGTGGGCAAAACATTTCAAAATTAAAGTAAAAGAAAAGACGACTTGTAATTAACGCGTTAACGTGCCCAGCCCTTATTTCTAATAATCTTTTTATCACAGTGATGTTTTGAAAACTAAATATAAATGATGGGAAATGGAAGAGATATGATGAAAGATAAAAAACTATGTTTATGAATCCAGTTCATATGTGAAAGGCCATATCTAATGAGTTGATTCCTGTTATAGATGTTCAATATCGCATCATCTTCAAACTCAAAAGGCACTTTCAATGATACCCCAGATTTCCCACAACACTCTTTTATTAGCCTTCATATAATTTGGCAGAATCGCTGTTGGAGAGCTAATCTCAGCAGCGTAGCAAAAGGTGAAATCATTACCAGGTATATTAACCCCCTGGCTCATACAGGCTGCAATAACATATATTGCACTACAGACAGACCAACTCTTCTGCAATAACTTTAATCCCTTAATACTCAGTTCCTGGGGTATCAAAGCATTAGGTATGGTTGGTATTATGTTGGAGTTTTCTACTGTCTCTTTACCACATACAACAAGTACAGTTATTTGAATGAGTACAGTTTATTTACAATAGTATCAATAATTAACCATTGCTTCCAGAATAATGATGGAAAACTTCATTATTGGACAGTTGGACACAAAGCTAGTCTCCAAGCCATGGAGAAATGTGGAGAAACAGACAGAAAATATAAAATCAAATAACCAAATCCCCCCCAGTGTGAGGGCTAAGGCCCGGGAGGAAAGCATTCCAAACTTCCCTACCTGCTGTGAATGCCAATGTATATACATGGATGTGTGTGTGTGTGTGTGTGGTGTAGCCTGTGTGATTCTGGGTGTGTGTCCTCTCCATTATGTGTGTGTGACTGTATTCACTAAGAACGAATGACGATGCAACACACAAGCCAGCAATTCATCCGTAACCAAAAACGCTTTCATGTTTGAGGTTGGACCCACCGTGACAAACCAGCCGACAAGAGGTATGTGCTGGATTCCCCTCATAGACACATCCTTTTACTCCACACACACATGTCCACCGCGCAGGGCTGAGGGGGCGCTCTGAGCGTTTGTTCCAGGGCAGGGAGCCATATTGTGAGGTGATGAATGAGAGGGGAGAGTCAGGCCCTCAAATGGCCTATAAGCTGCCGGCATCGATTTCTGGTGCCTAGCAAAGCCTCTCTGGGGACAGCACCGCTGCAGCCTCCAGCACCGGGATGCATCTCCTTCCAAAAGCCTGGCCCCTAAGTGCCCGGATAACTGTGGAGGCCGGGAGTGGAGCAGACTTGGGAATGGAAGCGCTAGTGTAACCTGTTAGAGAGGAGCACACACTTCACTGAGGCCGCTCTACCACATTCTACCTGTGCATTCTGCAGAAGATATTACGGAAAGGAATAAAAATGTAACAAATGTCCAAATAATCCACACACAAACTAGTTTTAAGTTAATGCAATATAGCGTCCGCTGAAAAGGTTTGGTGGGCTGTGGTCTCCAGCTCTGGAGAGCCGGGTCTGCTTGATCTGAAATGACTAGTGCGGAGAGCATTCTCTGTCTAGACAATCTGGATAAGTCCGTCCCTGGACGTGTCCCCGCAAGACAGACTTCATATTTTATCAGCCGGCAGATGGTTTGTCCTCGGAGAGGGAACAGCTACACAGTGGCTAACCTGAGCCGCAGAGAAGAACGTAAGACAATTGAATCCAGCAGCCACCCAAACACATGCGAGACCCCGGCAAACAACTCTCACTCGAGTGCCGAGTGTCCTCTAATTGATTTTGTCTTGGCCTTCTTTTTGCCTCACACAGCAGCTGTCGGCTTCTAGATTTGCAGAAGCAGCGCCTACTTCCAATAGGAAGCCCGGCCGGCGGTCGTAAGCAGGGCGGAATAAGTTTAGAGCTGGACCACATTCAGGCAGAGTAATTAGACTAGTAATTAGAGGTCCATCACTGTTTTTCCTCGTGTGACAACTCTCCCTCAACCCTCCAAAATACTGCCGCTCCGTGGAGTGCGGTCTCCCCCTTAGTGGGTGTGTGGTTGAGCTGTCTGAGGTTGGCCCTGTTATGTTCTCGAATCAGAACAAGTGGCTTGGAGTGCTCTTCAAGATGGAGGCCCGATGTGTTGAACACACACTTAGAATAAAAAAAAGTGATGTACGATTTAACTCAATTAAACTGTTTTTCTATTTTATTATGACAGACTTTATTTGATTATCCTAGACCAGTGTTTCTCAAACTTTTTTGAGCAAACGCCCCCCTTACCTTACCCTGATCCTCTGGCCCCCCCTCCCCATTATTATTGTTAATTTTGTTTTAAAAAAAAAAATTGCGACACCCGTGGGTAGGCTATATCCATTACCAACTCCACTCCAACTCATGCTACATTGCTTGAATAAAAAACTTCTGTGCCGCTGGTTTCTTCTGGACAAGAAAATGTACATTCAGAGGTATTATTAAAAGGTTTTATTATTGAGCTATTGAAGTTTAATACGTAACAGTGCTTGTGTACATTTTTATTGGTTATTGAACTGTTAACCCGCGAACTTGGGTTCAATATGTGTACGAAAGACTCCCTTTGTTTACGTGACGTTGCCTAGCAACGCTGGGCATGTGCAGCCTTTATCCGGCCTGAGTTGGCGAGTAGCACGTTTAAGTTTGCGGCCAAATAGTAATTAAAGTAGTTTGTTACTATACAAGTTAAGTGCCTGCAACATATTAAATGCGTATGTGCCGGTTGGTGTGCGTACCTTATGAAAGTAAGTGTTTATCGGTTTGAGCGACGTTGCAGTGGTCTACATGTAATGCGCACGTTCTATTGTTTACAATTAGCATGCTAAGCGGAGTTAGCTTTATTCATGTCTTTTGTTGCCTTTGTGTAATGCCCCATCCACCGCTTGCTTTGCATGTCCCACAAACCAACCAGTGGAAGTTAGGGGAGGGCGAAATAGTTTCAGAAAGCACCACGCTACTGCAAAGAGGTGGGTTTGTTTATCGGTGTTACTATAGCGATCATGACGGTACTGAGCATAAAGTAAAAAGTAGATGAGACGATAGAGGGGTTAGAAACCCATATGAAGATAGGCTTTTTATTTCAGTTATCCTATTTTTGCACCGAAAATGCATTTTTTTTTTAATTATTATTATTTTTTATTTTATTACTTACTTAAAGGAGGAGGACATAGGAGAGAGGCTTGCTCTGCCCACATGGTACCCTCCTCAAAGAAAGAGGAGGTACGAGAGAGGCTTGCTCTACCACCGTTTTACCCTACTTAAAGGCCCATCATCACAGCATGCCGCTTCCTTGCCGCTTCCTTGCCGCTTCCACACCTTTGGCCCATCCAACTATACATACCATAAATCAACACTGGCAACAAATAATGTTATAATCATTCAGTAATGGATTGCACCTTTCACTGGGGGTACGTGTGATCCATTAAAATTCAATTTAGCCTCCTGCACTTATTTTTCTAAACAAGTAAAAGTGCCAGTCATCATTTTGCGATGCAGGCAGAGAGTTGGGCACTTCTGGGTGAGCGAGATTGATGAGAAGAGAGATTAACACTTCATTTTCAACCCCACTGGAGATAGCCGGGACATAATGAGATAAATGGACTGAGAAGAGAGTCAGACAACAGAAAGTGAACGAATCGAGGATAGGAAAATGTGGGCTGTCTTGGGAACACTTGGACTGAGTACTCTGAAGACCGGGCCTCCGGGTTATAGCCTGAGGTTAAAGGTCACCAGCAGAGTGGAAACCCATAAGTGGGGGTGTCACAGTGCCTGACCACTGCATCCATTACCTAGCAATCAGACACATGCCAGTTTGAATCAGTCCTCATGGACCTGTCCTATCTTCCTTAGACAACACACACAAAGGGCATGCAAGCCAGGGCAACATTGAGCTATCCATCCATGTATCCACGATGCTGGGAAAATCGAAATCTACCTGCAACATACTTACATAAGGCTTTCATTATACAAACCAACAGAAGCTGCATCGCATTGACAAGCAAGTGTGAAGTATGATGCAGATTTGCTCCGTTGGACAGATAGCTGTATGATTCAATACAATGCCATATGTTTACATGTTGAGGCATTTACTCAAATTGTTTCTACAGTAAAACCAGGCGCAAGATGCTCTGCTTAGAATGTGCATTTAATATAAACCCAATATTACGTTGGCACCTGGGACAACCTCATCCTCATCTCCCTCAGCATATTGCTGTGCTCCCCACTTTCGATACGCTACGCTTACATTTAAGCTTTCATCTCCATTGTCCCGGGAAAACCTAGACATCCTACACTCTGTTGCAAGCAGCACTTATAAACTAAACTTAAAGAAGAGGCAAAAACTCAACTTAAAGAAGAGGCTACAAACTATACTTAAAGAAGAGGCTAAAACTATACTCAAAGATGAAGCTAAAACTATACTTAAAGAATAGGCTACAAACTTAACTTAAAGAAGAGGCTGCAAACTAAGCTTAAAGAATATGCTACAGTACAAACTACAGTGAACATAAAGAAGAGGCTAAAACTAAACTTAAAGAAGTGGCTAAAACAAAACTTAAAGAAGAGGCTACAAATTAAACTTACAGAATGTGATGGAATGGTGATGATTCCAGTGCAAGCCTGCCCCTGACTTTGATATATATATATATATATATATATAATATTTAATATTAGTAAAGTCTTCCAGGCTATGTTGTGAGCTCTGTTGCCAGCCAGTAAACGGCAGGGTCACGAGGGAGTCTTGAACTGAGGACTTCCCTGCTCGCACTAACCACTGAGGCAGTGTGTGAGTGGTACATGTCATGCACTTGTGCTCTTTTTCTCTGTTGCAATCGACCAATGAACACAAAATAAATTATTCTGGGACTTGATGCCCATGGCCACTGTTAGCCAACTGATTATTTGTGCTTCTATAGTACGGAGTATGCAGACATGTGCCCATTTCTATTGTGCACATTTTCTGCTGCAAATGCTGAGTACACAGTTTGAGAGAGTAAACAAAGTGGTTTGTTTTTCATCAATGTATGGGTGTGTGTGTGTGTGTGTGTGTGTGTGTGTGTGTGTGTGTGTGTGTGTGTGTGTGTGCATATGTGTATGTGTGTGTGTGTGTGTGTGTGTGTGTGTTCTTCTCAACATGGAGGTGACTATGGTGTGGGTGGTCTTCCTCACAGCACCACACAGGTTATTAATTAAAACAGGGTCCGGTGGTAAGTGAAGAGGAAGTCCGCACACACACGTGTTACAGTGGAGGACGTGTGGTGTGTGAGTGTGTTGTGTGTTTGTGGGGGGAGGAGAGAGGGGGTAGGGGCTGTATGTGTGGGGCAGCCCCAGCCAATGGCAGGGTAGTGGCCTAATGAGTGTCTGTCCTCTCTTCGCCGAGGGTGATACCTTCCTGATGGGGTCTGTGCTCAAGGTCACAGACAGGTGGCAAAGAGGTCCACATCACAGCGCCGGGTTTCTAACCAGTGGCCACTCAAAGCACTTTATAATATTGCCTAACATTCACCAATTCATGCACACATTCAAAAAAATAGACGGCGGTGTCAACCATGCAAGGCGACAGCCAGCTCATCGGGACCAGTCAGGGTAAGGTGCCTTGCTCAGGGACACCTCAACACTCCGGGGATCGAACTAGCAACCTTCCGGTTACAAAACAACCCGCTCTACATCCTGAGCCACATGCCGCCCCTGTGACCACACAGTGGGTGGAGGCTGTGGGAGGAACAGAGACCTCTCATACCAACAATTAGCTCTGTCATTATCTGATGTGCAGAATATTAAACAATGAAAAAAATAATATTTTTATATTTTATATTTCTCTATTCGTATTTCCCTATATGTCTACAATGAAGAGATGTAATATTGCAGAGACAGCTACACACATCACACATATACACACACATATACAAAACACAGCCGACAGAAGCTATTCTAATCCCTGGGCAGTGAAACGCCAATGTTCTTAGTCAGTCACCGTGCTCCTCATCCCTCCTGCCCTCACGGTCCCCCTGCTCCAGGTGTCTCCTCCGAGAGGCACCTGGGACGGCTGCAGACAAGTGACAACAACATTTGAGCCCCGTAATTCCTACCAACTGCGACAGCGCAAGCCGGTCTCGTCAACGTCAAGCTGGCCGAGAGAGCTGTCAAACCTTTGTGTGTGTGTTTGTGTGTGTTTGTGTGGGTGTGTGCGTGTCTGCATGTGTGTGTGTGTGTGTGTGTGTGTGTGTGTGTGTGTGCGCACACCTAATGGGGTGATGGACTGTGGCTATGTATCCGATGCTAGCAGCGCCGCAGAGGTGAGTCTGATGAGGATTGGCAGCTGGATTATGGAAGAGGCATTTTTCTGTTTTGGGCACAGCGCCGAGGCCCTGCCTCATAGGGTCTGAGGGCCCCCAGACCTCCGGGGGGTCTGGGGGCCCCAGACGGCTCGGCTCTGTTCTCAGAGGACAGCGCGAGGGACACCGCCTCAGACAGACCTTCTGGGTTCTTTCTTTGTTTATTTGTTTGTTACCTTAAAAGCTCAGAGCTTTGCTTCATTTTGACCCATTTCTTTTTATTATTATCTAAAATGACAGCTTTGCTAGTTTGTTTAACTTTACTTCAAGTAAGCAGGTTAAAGAAGGCCAAAATTATTTAATATTTTACACCTTTGTGATGCTATAACCTGGTAGGACAAGGATCCAAGACTAGGAATGCTGTAGGAATGCGGTTTATTACTGAGACAAAAAAGGGTTCAGCCGTAGACACAGCACAAAGGAAGTTTCGCATAATCTGTTGAACCTAAGGTTGCCTACATCAAAACATGGCAACTTTTGCATTCCTGCTGTAATCACTAAGAGAGTAAACAAAGGGAAACTTAGACACACTGCTAACCTCTCAAATCTCATACCTATTCCCTCCAAACCAAAATCAACCTTAAAGCCTATAAAGTAGACCCATCAGGATGGGTCTACTTAATGTTAGGTCTCTTAATAACAAATCTTTTTAGTTAATCTCTTTTAGTTAATGATTTTATTACCACTTCTCAACTGGATTTTATGTTTTTAACTGAAACATGGCTAGAACAAAATAACAGTGCAACCGTTGTCACGTTATTTATGTGTGTGCACGGGGGTGGTGTTCTGCTTCCCCCGTGTCTTTGTTGGCACAGGGTTTGTTCCTGTATTCGCTCCACAGGCACTGGGATTTAGACAGGTGCGGGGCATGGCCAGCGGGGCTGGGCACCGTAACGAGGCGCACCTGGACCTCATGATCATCAAGCACCTCTTCTTAAGCCGGGCGAGGAATTTTCGTCGGCAGATTATTCCGTCTCATTCGGTACAGTGGCCGACGAGTTTAAATCGACTTTTGATACTCTGACCTGATTTTTGTTATCACTAACGTTCGTGTGATCTTTTCGCCGGTAGCCAATTCCTCGCCATCGGATAGCTACCGGACCGCAGCATTCTCCAGTGCCTCCGCCAGCTACGCCAACCCGCACCTGTCTTCGCCTGCCTCGCTGGATATCTTTTGTGTTACTTTTTGACAATAAACCTTGGATTGTCCGAACTGCCTCTGTATCTGCATCCGGGGTCCAAACCAACATTACTGAGTACATAACAACCGTTCTGATAGAGACAGCTCCTCCCAACTATAACTTTTTTGATATATGTAGATCTGGAAAAAGAGGTGGAGGGGTTGCTGCTATTTTTAAAAATGTATTTCAGGGGAAACAGATGCTATTTGGTGATTTTCCATCATTCAAATACCATTGTGCTGTATTGAAATGTTCCCCCAGAGTTCTCCTATTAATTATTTACAGGCCACCCACATACGCTGCAAATTTCTTCGATGACTTTACAGAATTATTGTCTAGCATCTCCACAGACTTTGACTGTGTAGTTATAACTGGTGACTTCAATTTTCACACTGATGATTTTAATGATAAGTGTGCAAAAAAACTTTTTACCATTTTGGACACATTTGAAATGTCTCAACATGTGAAAGAGGCTACTCATTGTAAGGGGCACACTCTAGACCTGGTTATCACAAAGGGTCTCAATGTTTCAGATCTCTGTGTTTTCTTTAATATATCTTTTATTCCCGACATACAGACAAAATCAAATACTGTAAAAAAACCTGTATATCAATGAACATTCTAATGTACTTTTTAAAAAGGCCATCTCCTTGCTACCACCTCTCAACCCATGTTCTGCTGATGATCTTTTAGAAAACTTTAATTTGAGAATTTCGAAAGTCATCGATGTCATTGCACCGTATAACGTTAAAACGATTTCTGGAAAGCAAAAGGCACCTTGGAGAAAAGCTGCTTTTGTAACAGCCCAGAAAAAAGAATGCAGGAAGGCTGAATGCATATGGCGTAAAACAAAACTTCATATTCACCATGACATCTATAAAGAGAGCCTCTGTGCCTACAATTTAGACTTAAAAAGTGCTAGAGAAACATTTTTCTCCAATATCATTAAAACCAATACTAATAATGCCAAAACCCTATTTGCAACTGTTGACAGACTGACCAAGCCCCCAACACAAATTCCACCTGACCTTCATTCCACGCAGAAATGCAATGAGTTTGCAGCATTTTATACTGATAAAATTGAAGGCATCAGACGCGCCATCAATGTCTCCACTTTAAACAAAAATGTTGGACTACCACCCTATTCAGGCAAAAGTAATGTGGCAATGACATGCTTTAATGTCATAGACTCTAAAACTCTTGTGGAAACTGTGACACAACTGAAGCCATCCACCTGTTGCCTTGATACTTTACCTACCAACCTCTTTAAGAATGTTTTTGACTGCCTAGCAATAGACATATTGCAAATAGTTAACAACTCTCTCCAATCAGGCACTTTCCCAAAAGCCTTAAAAACTGCAGTTATCAAACCCCTTTTAAAAAAGCGGAGCCTAGGTGCCTCTATTATTAACAACTACAGACCAATATCAAATCTACCCTTCATAAGTAAAATCATTGAGAAAGTTGTCCTTCAGCAACTTAGTGACTTCCTGGCATCAACTGGTTGCTATGACACCTTCCAATCCGGATTCCGACCCCTTCACAGCACAGAGACCGCCCTTATTAAAGTTGTAAATGACATCCGTCTTAACACAGACTCTGGCAAAATCTCAATACTAATGCTACTAGACCTCAGTGCTGCATTTGACACTGTAGACCATACAATACTTTTGGACAGATTAGAAAACTGGGTGGGGCTTTCAGGCACAGTCTTAAATTGGTTTAGGTCCTACCTACAAAATAGGAACTACTTTGTTTCCATTGGCGACTTTGTTTCAGAATCAACAAACGTGACATGTGGAGTCCCACAAGGTTCGATCTTAGGACCCTCTCTATTCAACATCTACATGCTCCCACTAGGGGAAATCATGCAAAATAACAATATTGACCATCACTGCTATGCTGATGACACGCAAATCTATGTATCGCTATCACCAAATGACTATCAGCCAATAGATCTGTTGTGCCAGTGCATTGAGCAAGTCAAAGACTGGATGTGCCGAAATGTCCTTCAACTAAATGATAAAACCGAGATAATTGTATTTGGTGCTAAAACCGAAAGGCTTAAAGTTACCCAACACCTTCACTCTCTGTCCCTGAAGACCTCAATCAAAGCCAGAAATCTAGGGGTTATCATGGATTCAGATTTACATTTCGACAGTCACATAAAATCAGTTACAAAATCTGCATATTATCACCTTAAAAACGTAGCAAGACTTAGAGGGCTCATGTCTACCGAAGACTTACAAAAACTTGTACATGCCTTTATCACTAGCAAGCTTGATTACTGCAATGGTCTCCTTACAGGTCTCCCAAAAAAAACTCTAAGGCAACTACAGCTTGTTCAGAATTCTGCTGCTAGACTTCTAACAAAGACCAAAAAATGTGAACACATTACACCAATTCTTAAATCGTTACATTGGCTCCCTGTATGTCAGAGAATTGATTTTAAAATCATGTTGCTAACCTATAAATCCCTACATGGTCTAGGGCCAAAATATTTAACTGATTTGCTTCCACTACATAAGCCTTCTAGGCCACTAAGATCCTCTGAGACCAATCTGTTAATTATCCCCAGAGTCAACACGAAACATGGGGAAGCAGGATTTAGTTACTATGCAACAAATAGCTGGAATAAACTCCCTGAGGATTTAAGACTTGCCCCAACTCTGACAGCTTTTAAAACAAGACTGAAGACTTTTATGCTTGCTTTAGCTTTCTGCTAAATCTACAATGCTTCTATTTGTTATTTTATCTTTAACTTAACTTTGCCTTTATTTTCTATCTGTTTTACTTTTTACGTATCTATTAGTTTCTTTTATTGTATGACAATGTTTATATGTGAAGCACTTTGAGTCTGCCTTGTGTATGAAAAGTGCTATATAAATAAAGTTGCCTTGCCTTACCTTGCCTAATGCAATCCACAAAACCAATGGTTGCTTCCTGCATTACACCATACGGAGGAGATTCACTTCCTGTCACTAGAACTGCTACCGTTCTAAGGAAATCGATTTTTGTATTAAATGAGGGATCAAGGACAGAAATGCAGTATTAATATACAGTATAATATCATCATGAAAATAAATATTGTTATGTCCTGTCACTATTGATTTTCGATGCTGGCACAATAGTGAACAAAAAATGTAATGGTCCTAATTCACCAAGGCAACCCAATGGGAACAAATATCAGAGGCTAGCCATCCAAAGCTTGGGGATTGAATTGTCCTAGGAAGATACAGTACTGGACCTGATGTGATTGGACTGGTGCCTCATTCAAATGCGTTGAGCAAACATGTTACCACACATCATCATTCAAGGCATCTTCAACCACACCTCCACACCTCCCAAAACAGGTTGAGGAATGCTTTGTATATTCAACGATTTTCATTTTAATAAATGTCAGTTAAGTTAAGTCGCTATTCATCGCCGCATGAGGGGACACCATGCTGATGGAGCCTCTGGCCCGCGGGTTAAAGCCATTGGCAGTATTATGATTTTTAGGATCTGGTTGTCATGGCGACATTACCGCCTTGCATTAAAATCCCAAGTGTCACCGTGAGCGACACGTTTCCGCCCCCCAGCAGAGGTGATTCTGAGAGGGAAGGGGGGGCAGGACAGACGTGCTCTTCAACCCACCTGGCCGGGCAGCAGCGCTCAGTGTGTTTTCACCATAGGTGCTGCCAGACAGAACAAAACTGAGATCTGGAGATTGATCTCTCAGAACAAACATAGGAAAACAAGAAGCCGATGCACAAAACATGAGGCCAGACGTATCTGATGAAGAGCAGCCTCTCGTCATGAGATGTTCAAACTTCAAAGAAAGCAGATTGAAATGGGAGTGTTTTTCACCAGACAATCCGTCTGAAGGTGTGACAGCATATCGGGACCAAATGAACTCTGCACTGCGGCTCCAAGCTGCTCCACAATACAGGACAGAACCGGAGAGGGCAGGGAGAGAGACATCAAGACAGAGAGAGAGAGGAGCTGGAGACCACACAAGCAACCAACACAGGAACACATGCAGCAATACAGGTCAGAGACTGACTGGATGTCTGTGTATAGGACCCCAATATCGCAGCTAACACAGGGACGCATGCAGCAATACAGGTGGCAAATTGTGGCTCTGTATAGAGAGGGTCTGTATGTAGAGGGTCTGTATATAGAGGTTCTGTATATAGAGGGCCTGTATATTGAGGGTATGCACATAGTGGCTCTAACTCAACGGACACCACGCAATCTCACTAAATAGCTGGATTCCAGGATTATTGTCTCTAGCACTCTCCACATTGGGGCGTGTTGCTGAAAAGCCTCACACGCACGCACGCACGCACGCACGCACACACGCGCACACATGCGCACACATGCACACACACACACACACACACACACACACTCAGGGTGTATTCATGCACATCCCTCAGCTTCTGATCGTTGGCTGCACACCCTTACAGAGGATAGGCTATTGATTGGAATCAATTATAGCCCCATTTACTTAATGGGCTCGGTCAACATCTGTATCTGTGTGTGCAGCCGCCCCCCGCCACACACCACTGAGCAGCTCATGACCACGGGGGTCTTCCGGAGGCATCTTCATATTGAGTTCTGTTTTTCTCTTTTTCTGTCAAGTATTGTCTCATCAGAATCCAACCTAAAGGACCTGCAGAGAAACACAGCGACAACATAGCGAGTCATCGCTAACCCGAGAAGGCTGTTGTTTTTGGGAAAATAACTGGACTGTAAATAATGGAAGTATTGATGAAATCAACTACATCTTCTCCCCAATTAGGATGTAATGGGGAGAACAAACAGCATTATGTGAGGTCCATCGCATGCAGAGGCCTACATACCAAACATTAGCATAGGGCTGTTCATACTCAGGCCACTCAGAGCCCGTTACAGAGAACGGACTCCCTCCCTCAGACTCTGGGAGGGGGGGGGGGCAGTGAGCGGTCCCAGGGGAGCGGAGGATCCTAACCAGCCACCCTCCAGATGACCTGCCTGTCCATACTCCTAAGTGCAAACGGAGACTTTAAACACTATGGACACCAGAGAGGAGGTCAACTGATGTCCGTCAACCAAGTCTCAGATACCAGGACCAGGCCTGCTGTTTCAAGCAAATGTGCAAAAAGCAAATGTGATCAGCATTTAAAGTTAAGTGGAGCTCCACACTTTGTATCATTGTAAATCACCACAGTTAGTGTCACAAAAATATTAGATTATACACGATAAATGATGATATTAAATGAGCTCCCATGCCTGTCACCCAATACATTCTGAATGAGAAGCAGAGAGATAGAGAGGGAGACAAAGAGAGGGAGACAGAGAGGGGGAGACAGAGAGAGGGAGACAGAGAGGGAGAGGGGGAGGAGAAAGAGAGGGGGAGGGGGAGAGGGAGAGACAGAGAGAGGAATACAGAGACGGATAGACAGAGAGATGGAGACAGAGAGAGGAATACAGAGAGGGGGAGACAAGAGGGAGACAGAGAGGAGGAGATGGAGAGGGAGGCAGAGAGGGGGAGGGGGAGGGGGAGAGGGGGAGACAGAGAAGGAGACAGAGAGGGGGAGACAGAGAAGGAGACAGAGAGGGGGAGACAGATAAGGA
>NC_140272.1:8887641-8922641 GCF_964030765.1 Micromesistius poutassou
GACGAGAACCAGTCTTAGTCTCCGGCAAGACCAGCACTCAGCCCTCTACCGTTTACTCACACTTCTTTAGAGATTAGATTTGAAATGCAAATGAATGATATTTGATTTTCCAGCTGTGCTCCATAAAATGAAACATGATTGGTTTTTAAAGAAATTGAGGCTAAGAAAACGATGAGCACTTTGCCACTCAATTGTATCGCAGCTTTCAGAGTAATTGGTCATCATGTGAAGAAGCGTAGGGGCTGGCTGCTGCTCACTCTAAGCTATTATGCATTCAAGGCATGGCAACTTTTCTTTAAGGAAGCCTTCCCACACAACCTGCAGAATGATTCTTTAAATGTCTCAGAAGCATGTAATTAATAAAAGGTATCTCTAGCTCTCAGTGCGGTACCTCAGCTGATGTTCAGCAGAGCAGCCCGCTGAGTGTGAAATGATTTCAGGCAACACTTCTACAAGCGCCATTTATTAGTTCACATTAATACCTAACCGCAGATTATGATTTGTTTATTGAATCATTTATGAGGCTCTGCCAGCACAAACACTTCCAGAACTGGACTGTGACTGGACTGTTGCCAAGCAACCCATAAACATTTCCCTGCGCCCTTGTGTGATGCTTTGTGCGGGTCTCTGTGAGCCACAGGCCGGCGGAGAGGCTAACGTCCCTTTGGTGTTGGTGGGTTCTGACTACACTGAATTATCCAGGCCTCTGCTCCGGTTCCTCTTTGCTCTCCATTCATAATTTAACCCAAATGTTATTTGTGGAAATGTACTATGCAGTGCAAGGGTTTGTTACGATCCAAGGCCTCGTTCACACTGCAGGCAAACGTGAGCCAAATCTTAACAGTGTGAACTGCACTAAATCACATGGAATAGAATCTGTTCAATTCTGATCGGGCCACTTTCATACATGTGGTCCTGATTCAGATACAGGTCTGATTCTCTGCTTCGTGACCTCAGTGTGAATCATACTGAGGTCGTATCAGCGTTGAAGCAACTTTGACATAACTCTAGATCAGGGGTCACCAACCTTTTTGAACCTGAGAGAGACTTGAAGGGTACTGAGTAATACAAAAGGCTACTTGTTTGATACAAACTTCCTGAATAACAAAGTTGCACGGTTCACCTTTAATGATTGGAATAATAATAATAATAATAATAATAATAATAATAATAATAATACATTTTGACTTAATATTGTCATTGCCATCAAATCTACATCAATTGAAATGTTACTGATTAAAAAGAACATCACCACAATTAAATACAAATTTTAGACACAGCTCCACAGTGACCAGGTGCCCACAGGCACCGTGTTGGCTACCCCTGCTCTAGATGGACATGAGTCACGATTCTGTTGAAGACACACAAACAAGTGGACAGCTGCGATGGAAGGAGTCAGGGGAGGGACAATACTAGGTAAGAGTACTAATGTTGGATGGCGAATGATGATATTGTTTCCTCTTCTGGTGATCCCTCACCCAAACAGTGGCTGAGTGTTTTCTGTTGTGCTAGTCCCGCCGTGCATCTCATCAAAACTTTGCACAAAGTTCACTTCACCTTTTGGTGGGCTTCTCTGATACTCAGGAAGCCATGAGTGGTCTGAGAGCCACTGAATTCTTCCCAGTAATCCTACGTGTATTGTACTTTTGCCATTCGCATTATTAAAATAATAACAGCCTTAACAAATTAAACCGCTTTAGAAATGAAAAGGAGAAAACGATCTGTAAATTTGAAGTCACCAGTGTGAACCGGCCCACCATGCCAACACTTATATGTCAACTCATGAATTAAAGCCTAAACGCTGACTTCAGTAACTTCCATGGATACTCGCTGCGTGGGAAGTCTTGGTTAAAGTTATCTTACCCACACGGGTCAGCTCGGACTGGAAGCCACTGGAATCTGATCTTTGCCACATTTAAAACATAATGTGTACAGCCAAACCAAAACATGAAGGCTGTTCTCAGGGCATGATGCGTGTCATAAGAACGACTTGGGCGGAGTTCTGTGTTGTATCAAATGGTTAATTGTCTGGTATACTGTGTGTTGTGTGTTGCATGTGTCCGTAATGTCAAATATCGTGGACATACTTAGTCCATTGTGTGACGAACACTGACCACAATGCAATGCAAGTGTGATGGGTCAAACACTCCAGTAGAGTAAGTAACAATGGATAAGCTCTCTCCCTCCCTCTCTCTCTCACTCACTCACTCACTCACTCACTCACTCACTCACTCACTCACTCACTCACACTCTCTCTCTCTCTCTCTCTCTCTCTGGAAATGCACGGTGGTGGAGTTCTTCACCTTATTGCCTCTGAAAAAAAGAAAATGGCCATGGCGAGTGCACTTCATTGATTCCTTTTGTTATTGGCCTCCTCGCGTTGACATTTCCCATTTTGTCAGCTCAGCCCTTTTTCTCCCCTCCCTCCGATCTCACTTGCTGATTATTCTGCATCAGTCGGCTCTGATTTGATGAGGGAGCCGGCAGAGTTATTGCTTCCCTCGTTCCCGGTTATTGCTCTCCTCTCCCTGCAGCCGAGCCCCTCCAGCCGAGCAGGGCCGGGGTGTAGGGCGGAATACAGAGAGGCCGAGCAGGGGCCTCCCCCCGACGTCAGCAGGATCTCAGCCTCACAGTCACTGGCCTGACAGCTGGCCACGTGAGGGACAAGCAAATCAAAAAGACCTTCAAATGGGAACCACTGTATGCGGCATGCGAGGCTGTGCGCAGCCTTCCGAGCACCGAGGACGGGAACACACCGTGTGGTCACCGGCCCGGGTACAGGGAGACAGTTTGGACATTCACACTGTCTCACACACGTGGAAGACAAGTAAATGAAAGGAAGAAGCACAAATATGGGGAGGGGCTCTTAGAAGTTGACCCAAACCGATGTACAGTGATTGAGAGTGATTTCCATATCTTGATGTGTGATGCCCGAATGCAGGTAGCAGTCCAAAACAAACTCTGCCCCTCCCTTTCTCCTGGAGGATGAAGTGGAATGAGGAGACGTGTGTTTACATTAAGGCTGATCCGAGCAGCGGACCTGTCCCGTCCGAGGACCAGACCAGGTCATCCATCATGCTGACGTGTGTCTGATGCTGGCCCTGGGGCCCGGAGCCAAGGCAGAGAGGAGCTGTTCTTCTCTTATTAATTGGGCTAGTCGGAGGAGAGAGCAGGGAGTGTGCATCTGTATGAAACCAGTTAGTTCTGGGGATACTCGCTGTGAATTCAAATAAGGCAAACAATACCAGGGTAGGTTGACAAGGATTACCAATCATCTAAATTAAATTCCAAGCTCCAAAGTGCTGTAGCCTCATGTTGAGGACCCCTGAACACACAAGAGCACTAATAAACACTTCCACATGTACACACACAAACGCAGCCCATTGAAGGATACCTGGAAAAGAGGGTATGGTGTAACGTAATCCTGTCAACATGCTGGAACCACAGGGGGAGCAAGGGACTAGTCAGCACAATCTCATTAGTAGTCAGATCACAATGTGTGATGTAACACATGTATTAGTATTGGGCCTGTTACACTGTCTGAGTCTAACCGGGGCGTCTGCTAGCATGCAGCAGCTAAATGCTCGCCCCCCACAGGACAGAGAGGAGGCTGCTAAACGTCTTGGTCGTTCTTCTCCTAGTGTTCTCTTCTTTTATGTCCTGACGTTTTCCCAGACTTGAGGGGAGGCATTTATGTCGTTCACTTTCGGCTATCCAGCTATCAATCTTTACAGCCCGTAATTGGTTATTAACTGCCAATGGTGCTGTTTGTGTGTAATGGCCTGATGTGTTTATGAGGTAATTCAAATTCCAATGAAAAAGGAGAGTTTGTCAAACATTGTGTCTGAGATCCACTTAAAGCAGAGAAGACACAGTGAGGCCCATGATATCAGAACAGTCATGATTCAGATTTCATAATCATTGATGTACCTTCTGAATAGTACCTAACTGGAGTTGAAACTTAAAGTCCTCAAGTGATTATCATTCTTCTCCCAACAAAGATTCAAGTTATCCGGAAGTAGACCTCCCCAAACATCCTGCCCTCAGACCCTCTGAACCAGTGAAGATACCACTGGATCACACGCACACACACACACACACACACACACACACACACACACACACACACACGTACGCACGTAAACACACATTGCTGAACCAACCAGTGAAGATAACCACCGGTTCACACCCGCACACGTACACATACTTTCACACTCCCACACACACCCACACTCACACACACGCCGGGATGATGAACGATTTAGCTCCCACGCCTCGTTTCACATTAGCCACGGCCGATCAGGGTATTTGGGTGGGGGTGGGGGTGGAGATGAACGGCCCGCGGTGACGGTGCTGGGATGAGGAGGACTCCTCCCCATCCTTCCTTCAATGTAAACGCTGCATTAATCAGGCCGCTCTTGTTGTGTCTCAGTTGATGTCTCCGCTGCACTGCTCCCCTCGTCACGTTGGCAAACAGCACAGCGCACACACAAAGGTGCATGCACGTCCACACACCCACTTACACATTTGCAGACGCTCACTTGCATGGGCACAGGCACAGGCAAACACACACATACTAATACATCAACTCTATACGCTTGCTCTCTGCCTCTCCTTTTCCTCTACACACACACACACACACACACACACAGCCATGTCATTTCTTGGCAGCGTCTCTTGTCATTTCACGCTGTGTGCACCTGCCAATATTGGACCTCATAGCCCTTAGGGTTAGGAAGAGAGTGACAGCAAACCTCCTCTCTCTCGCTCCCTCTCTCTCCATCTCTCTCTTTCTCTCTCTCTCCCTCTCTCTCTCTCCATGTCACTCTCTCTCTCGCTCTCTCTCCCTTTCCCTCTCCCTCTCTCTCTCTCTCTCTATCTCTCCCCATGTCTCTCTCTCTCCATGTATCTCTTTCTCTCTCTTTCCATGTGTGTCTCTGCATTTTTCATTGCGTAATGGGCGTTTGTGTGTTTGTGTGTGTGTGTGTGTATGTGAGTGAGTGAGTGAGTGTGTGTTTGTGCACGTGTGTGTGTGTGTGTGTGTGTGTGTGTGTGTGTGTGTGTGTGTGTGTGTGTGTGTGTGTGTGTGCGTCTGTGTGTGTGTTAATGAAGTGGTAAAGTAGGCTATCATCAAGGCCTGGGGGCAAAGAGGTCAGCCTCAGGGACACATGACAGAAACTACGGAGGTCTGTCTCTCTGTGTCTGTGTGTGTGTGTGTGTGTGTGTGTGTGTGTGTGTGTGTGTGTGTGTGTGTGTGTGTGTGTCTGTGTATGGTGCGTGCCTGCATGGGTGTGTGTGTGTTACACAGAGAGACTATGTGAGCGTGTAACTGCATAAGAACATGTCTTTGGGCCAGGCAGACAGAACCACCCTGCTCCCCACTGGAGCTCCAGCAGATAATCCACTCGCCGGGTCGTTCAGGGCCGTCTCTGACTCACACACTGCGGGTCTAGTGGCGCTGGAACGTGCTGCACAAAGCTAATGCCTGCTACCGGCGTGCTTTCACGACAGAACCGGCGCAAGAAGCACGAGGAGAGGAGGGACAGGATGGCGGAGAGGAGGGTAAACAACGGACAAGGCTGCTGCTGGGACAACAGCAGCTCAGGAGAGGGGAGGAGAGGAACAGGAGGCTAGTACACACATCTCTTGACTACACACATAAAATGGATCATTACTATTCTTCTTCTTTTTACTATTATTCTGTGAGTGTGTGTGTGTGTACATTGCATGTGTGCAGGCTAACATTAATGAGTATGTTGACTGCTGATAGCTCGGGTGTATAATCTGCACACAGGCCCCTTTGACCCCTGAAGAGGGACTTACATTTATTCCTGCAGTACTATCAAGAACACACACACACACACACACACACACATACAAACACACACACACACACACACACACACACACACACACACACACACGTGCAGACACAGGTGTTGCTAGATGGCCATGCTCTGTAGGGGGGTATTACCAGGCAGGATGTACTGTGTTAAACATAATGAGCCCCCCCTGGGACCCTCCACTTCTTTGGGTGTCAGACCTCACCCCACACACACACACACACACACACACACACACACACACACACACACACACACACACACACACACACACGCTGCCCACTAGGCATGAGTGCTGGGCTGGGGGTCTTAAAGGGCCTCCCGGGGCCGTGGACAACAGCCCTGCACCACACTTTAGGACACTAAGTGACCGCAGCTCCTTGTGTTCCCTCACTCCGCCTGCTAACCTCCTCCTCCTCTCTATCTTTCTCTCTATAGGTCTCTCTCTCTCTCTCTGTTAATCTCTCTATGTCTCTCTCTCTCTCTCTTTATGTCTCTCTCTCTATCGCTCTCTCTCTGCCTCTCTCTCTGTTTATCTCTCTCTATGTCTCTCTCTCTATGTCTCTCTCTCTCTCTCTCTCTCTCTCTCTCTCTCTCTCTCTCTCTCTCTCTCTCTCTCTCTCTCTCTCTCTCTCTGTCAACCTCTCTCACTCTCTCTCCATCTCTCTCTCCCCCCCCCCTCTGTTTATCTCTCTCCCTCTCTCTCAAACTAAAATCCATCTAAACATACAGCAGGCTGGTGCATGCAGCCCTGCTGCATCAGGCCTTGGTGGAGGGAGGGGGTGAAGATGTGCTTCCTGGAGGCTGTCCGCCTGACACAGGCACAGTTATGCTTTTGTTTTTCCCTCTTCATTTTTCCCAGTCACTCAGCAAGTCATGTCGCAATTTAAACAAATGAACCTCTCAAATTGACGTACACAAACAAACACACCTGCTCATACACACATACACACACAAACACACACAAGCACACCCACACCCACACACACACACACATTCTCTTCAAGGTGCTTTTGTCTGGGCTGGATGCTATCGGTGTGAAATAGACAGGCCCTCCTCTCTCTCTCTCTTGTTCTTCCACACGGTGTGTAAAGGGCACAGACATAATGAGGCTGCACTGTCTGATACTCTTTCTGTTTGTCTGTCTGCTACTCTGTCTGCATCTCTGTCTGTCTGCCTGCTACTCTCTCTGTCGGCTACACTCTCTGTCTGTCTGCCTGCTACTCTGTCAGTCTGTCTGCTACTCTGCCTGTCTGTTTGTCTGCTACTCTGTCTGTCTGCTACTCTGTCTGCTACTCTGTCTGTCTGATACTCTGTCTATCTGCCTGCTATTCAGTCTGTCTACTACTCTGTCTGCCTGCTACTACTCTGTCCGTCTGACTGTCTGTGGGTCCGTCCAGCCGTCTGTCCGTCCTCTACCCCAGGGGCCTGTAAGATGCTTTCTGTGGGTCAGCATCTAGAGACAGCATTGGTCTGTTTCAGGGGGTTGCTAACCTAATCAGCCCACTGGCTCACACTTGACAGGTCAATACACGCAAGAAGGTTATCAAGAACATATCCACATGTATTCAGTTTAGTGGTATCTGACTATTAACTGAGTTTCATTATAATATAATGAAATATAATATAATGACTTTTCAAGTCAATAGCAACTCTCCATCTTCAGACATGTTTCAGTTTAATATGGGGTCTGTGTCTATGTCTTGTGTCAGCTGAGATTCAGCTTTGTATCTGATTGGGTTTGCTAAGTGCTATCGACATTTCATTTCCACATATTGTCAGTAGTTTCACCAGACTTTGACTTGTGTAATCAATAGAATAGCAATAATTTTTCCAATGAATGTCTACTGAGAATCCGAAATCAGTAAAATAAGTAGCACATGATAATGACCAGCATAAAAGCTGTCCTGAAACAAACTCATCACATGAGTTAACCCCTCCTATTAACTTGTACGACAAAATTATACAAAAATTAATTTTCACATTATGCACATATTATGTATAACCATGTTCAGCTGATCCCATCAGCTCTGTTGTGATTGGGATGTAAATGAGTCCCGATATGAAGGAAGAACAATGTATTTTGTTGATAACTAAGGACGACTCACAGGCTCAGTGAACTGGTGACAGTAACAGGGAGATGTTCTTTCTCCTGGCCTTTCCTTTTCCCAACGCACCTGTCTCTTCCTTCACTGTACGCTCATGATGCCACAGCCCGTCTCTGTCTCTCTCTCTACTGCCCCCTCTCTCTCTCGATGTCTTCCACTCTCTGTCTCTCTCTCTCCCTCTCTTTTCCACTCTCTTGCTTGCTCGCCCTGCCTCTCCCTAGCCTCTCATTAGGCTATGAGTCCTCGTTCGCCCCCCCCCACCCCCTGTTTTAACCCCTCCTCTCCTCTCTGTGTTTTTTAGCTGAGGTAGAAACAGAAGAAGCTCTGGCTGTTTCTCCTCCATGTAGCGACGGCCGACCGCAGCCAGGAGTAACGTTCCGGCACGATAAGGACTCACAAGGACATTCACAACATACATACACGCACACACCCAGGCACACACACACACACACACACACACACACACACACACACACACACACACACACACACACACACACACACACACACACACACTCAGAAACACACCACCTCCCTGCTCTCCCTGGTGGCTATGGTGTGTTCTGCAGTCTGCCGTGAGACTGGACTGAGGACTGGGGAACGGTAGCAACTGTACTTTCACTGGTGTTGTTGCAGCAAGGAGGAAAATACACAATGTGCTTCAATCTATTTCTGAATAAATTTGGTAATATATATAATCAACCAAAGAGCATCTGGCTGGTGATCAGAAACACGTCATTGATCACCATATTGATTGATTTCATTGATTATGAAACTTTTGTGAGCTTTTGTGAGTGGAATAAAATTGCATAATAAGCTCCTGGTCAATTTGATGGTGATGTTTGATTGAGGATAATGATTGAGTCTACTATGTCATTGTTATTAGACAATAAATACAGAACTACATACATGTGCTATAAGAGTAAAGAAGCATCATTGTAACTGTTAATCTCAAACACAAATCGAGAGGTTGCTTGGTCATTGTAATCAGTAACAGTGAAACATATTCTACCAATGCGTCCACCATTCGAGTGAGGCCCAGATCAGGACCGGAACCCCAACATCTGTCTGACACGCGTGACAGGGAGACAGAGAGAACCAGAGGAGGGGACCACACAAGGCCATGTCTTCAGAAGAGAGGGATGGCAGACTGACAGAGAGAGGGAGAGAGAGTGGCTAATGAAGACGTGGTTGGAGTGCAGGAGCAACACGACATTAGCTGCTCCTCGTGTGGAAAGTAATGGATGGAAAAGTGAGATTCCTCCACTGCAGTTATGTGTGTCTCCCCATGTGTACCCCCCATGTGTACTCCCCAGAGGTAGCACTGTGCTACCTCTCCTCGCCAGCCACGTCCAGCCTGGATCTGAGATGTGTCAGATGTGTCCTGACTCCCTCCCACCGTTCCACTGTAGTTCACCTCACTGGATGCGAGTGTTTCTGCTCTTGGTCTTGATGTTGATTTGAAATGCCTTGTGTGCAGCACTTTGTATGAGTTCCTGTGGTACTCCACGCGACACGGGGACTCTATTATTTATCTCTATCTCTACGAGTTCCCTCATAAATCAACCATTTGGTGTGTGTGTATGTGTGTGTGTGTGTGTGTGTGTGTCACTGTGCCTCAGACACCGTGATCATGGGACCCCACATCAGTCCTCCCCGCTGAGGGGAACAGAGGGAACAGGGAACAGGGAGAGTGGAGGCACGCAGGCCCATGCTGTCAGTCAGGCCCGTCCCTGGGCGTCCCGTTAAGTCTCTTCTCTGTCAGGCCCTACAGGCTTATCAGCGGGGCTTTGATTGGGGGAAACTTGGGGAAACATTGAAGGCTTTTTTGTTGTGGTAACGTTGTGAGGAAAAAAAAAAAGAGCTCAGACTGCCATTTAAATTAAATGTTAGCAGGTCTGTGTGTGTGTGTGTGTGTGTGTGTGTGTGTGTGTGTGTGTGTGTGTGTGTGTGTTTGTAGAAGAAATGAGGATGAATTGGTTACCATGGATTTTTCTGTGGCTTTAATTGTTTAAACTCATCAGTCCAATTTGACAGAACAGATAATTAGATTTATCCAAATGATGTTATATTATTATATGTCGAGTTTAGAAAACCAGACCAAAAAATGTATTACCAATGTGAAATGTATAACAGTTAGAACACTTAGTTTACCTTTCCCTTATATTAAAGAAAAACCCCTTCAAATGCTAGTATGTTGTCTGTTGTCATGTTGTCAGCGCTACGGTACATGTTGCGGTATGCTATTGTGTTGTTAGCGCTACGGTATGTGTTGCGGTATGCCAGCCTGTTGTTAGCGCTACGCTAACAACAGGCTGGCATACCGTATTATGCTAACATGTTGTTAGTGCTATGGTACGTGTTACGTATGCTAGTGTGTCGTTAGCGCTATGGTTCGCGCTGCGGTATGCTAGCGTGCTGTTAGCTCTACACATTAGGCCTACGTGTTATGGTATGCTAGCGTGCTGTTAGCGCTACGGTATGTGTTACGGTATGCTAGCGTGCTCTTAGCGCTACGGTACGCGTTGGACCGTGATACCGACTCAATCTCTGGTCCAGGAGCCGTGCTGTCGGCCGGAGATATCTGACAGACCGCTGAGCCGTGACCGGGAGCCTTCTCCCAGACACACACTCTTACTTTTGGGTTACTGGGAAAAGATATGAAGAAGGCAATCATCCCCTGGCTGCAAAACTCACATGGTCCGACAAGAACAGGGTCATGTACCTCTGGCCCGACCCCCTTTACACAAGCCCCCATGGAGACAGAGGTATGTTCATGAAGCCAGAGTCTCTTTAGGAATGAGAGCTGGTAGCAGCGCAATCCCAAAGAACACATGACAGAAAAAGACAAATGAAGTGAACATATACAATGAAATTGAAAACATTTTTTCAAATTAAAATATAAATTAAGCGAAACATACGCACCATTTGCTCAGGGCTTTAGAGCCGTACTAAACAGTGCTTTTATTTAAGTAAGAAATAAATCACAACGGGGCCTCGCGTTAGTGGAAACCATGTAGGACGGGCTGCACTGCTCAGTACATTACTTCCAGTGAAGGGATGGCCTGTTATGGTTAGATATTAGTTACTTTCATCCAGAACCTTACTGTTTATTCTGTATCGACTCAATAAGTTGAGATAAAGACATTGGGCCCTAGTTAGACGGTCTAAAACGCAGTCGTCAAGGCGCAAAGTCAAAGTACTTTGTGAGTGGTTCTACGGCGCTGTTGCTATTATGACGGCGAGATAAATGAGCTTTGCGCCCGGCGCAAATCTAAAATGGGTTGGGCTGAAACCTGTAGGTGTGTTACGTAACGTGCAATAAACCAATGAGAGTTCCACCTGCCATTCCCTTTAAGACCCAGCGCATTTGACTTGGCGAGTTGATATTTTGACGGAGCGTTTGCAGTCTCCACTGAGACAGATGCATGACTACATGAATTTCAAACTTCAAATGGCTCAGTTTATGGCCAAATAATAGGCCTAATTAACACATGGAATAGCGTTTTCTTCTCTAACTTCAGAAACACTGATTCGTCATGTCAATTGCGGCAAAGACAACTTAAAACATATGCGGACGCGGTCCTCGATGGCCACAACTGTGGGTCTATTTAATGATATGCGGCAATACATTAACAAACATTGTTTGTTACCAGTATTGTATACATTATCGTTATCGACTTCATGTTCATAATATGCATGTGTCCCCCTGTTAATATACATCGCCATTGACTGCATTATGTGTTACGTGTTTAATTTGCGTGTGTTTAGACAGATGGGCGCGCGCACACACACGCACCAAGCATGACCCGCATTCATTCATTCTTTTAAACACTCACTCGCGGTAAAACCATGTTTTCTCACGATCAAATACTCATCAATCCTAAAAGTAATGGGCTTGTACACGATGTCTGGGTCAAGAACATATGTGTTTGCTGTATGGTGTTTGCAGATTCATTGATTTAAAAGTACAACTTACCACTGTATCAGCTGTTCTTTCCAAAATCATTTAACCAATTATTTACCCTAAAACTAGATTTTGTTTTGGAAGCCTGGAATATACTTTGCTCGAATGTATTATAGTTATTATTATTATTTTAACGCATGGCATAGCCTAATATACTTCATTCATGTTCATTCATGCAGCCCTATGGAAAAAAATGTTTCCACCATCCACACGCTATTTCTATGCAGTTTCACACGTATGAATAATCTTTGACATCATAATATTTAAATCAGGTTAATAGTTTGCATGTTTGTGCTGTGTATAGCCTACGTGTGTGTAAGCATAGGCTATGTTGTAGTTCTGACCTGCCATGGCACGTCAAAATAGCAACAACAACTGCTCTATCCACTATAGACCAGGTATTTTTCGGTCAGTGGCGCAATTGCATTGGCGCATTTTTTAGATCACTAAAATAGCACCAAGTATCATTTGTGCCGGAACACGCCCCTGCTTTTCGCCGACACGCCTCTCCAGGCGCAAGTGTAGTGGCGCCTGGTTGCTGCGGGGGAAAATCAGCTTTGTGCCAGGTGCAAACTAGCAATGACACATGCGTCGGTGTAGAAAGTTAATTGCACCGGGCGCAAGATAGGGCCCATTGTTGTGTGGTACTTTGAGGGAGGGAAACATCTGGTCCATGGTTCTGTTTGAACGTTGTTTTTTAATGTTAAAGAAAGTATTTTACTATTTACTTAGTAAATCTGCTTCCATTTCAAACTAATGTGTCTCACACACACACACACACACACACACACACACACACACACAGACACTTACCACTCTATTGTATATGCATTGACATGACCTTGCAGACTATTGAGTGTGCAGTGATATTTAAAGGTGTGTGTGTGTGTGTGTGTGTGTATGTCTCAGCTGGCTTCAGTACACATGCCAGACCTGCATGACATACAATGATCGACTGCCCTGGCCAGTTCCTGAAGTATTTACTGTACAATCACACTTTTAAACATTTAAACATTAGATTCAAATTGTGGATTCAGTATTTCAACTATGGTTTCTACCGTACCACCAAAATGTGCTATCTTCCATATCCAGCGGTGTCTGTGATGCTGATACTATTCACACCAATAATAATCCATGGTCACATAGTGTTCAGGATACCAAAGCTACTCTTTGAAGAAGAAAGTTAACAACATATTAAGGTATTTCCTTCAAACTGTGCAAACAACTTACCTAAATCTAAACCACATGTTTAGCACATAGTCATAGTGTGCTCTCATTGTCTTCATTTGCTTGTGAATTGGGGAAAAAAGACTCTCTCCTGAGAAGAAAAGTGTGAAAATCCAAATGTGTAAATCCGGTTTGTAATCCTGAACACTGGCAGACTATTTGAATGGATTTTAATAATCCTAGGGATTATTCAACATGTCCCACTCACCCGGGTTCCTGTTGACTTCAGACTAGCAGGGGGCTGCTGCTGTTTCTAAAAGGTCTAGCTCTTATTGGAATAGTGTTTGAATACAGATCAACATTTGCAATTCATCTCTGTGGCATGGATCAGAGGTTTGGGCAGGCTGGATGGGAACCGTGAAACAAAACAAGAAGACATCCACACTACAACAACAGCCCACTGAGGAACATCGTGCTATGGTGGCTTCAACAACAGTCGATGGGGTGTTAACTAAAAGTCTGATAGCAGACAAGATCAAATCTGTGATTTTCTCAGCTTCATATTTGTCCTGACCAATCATGTCACTGGAGGGGGGATCTGAAAGTGTGTCCCCAGAGGGAACACAGACTTTGCCGGCGCTCGTGAACTTTTTCCCGGCTAAAACATCCTGTCAGGACTCCAACACTCTTCAAAGAAATGTCTGTAAAGGTTTCAAATTGTCGCCGTAGAAATACACTTATTAAAATCCTCTTCTGAAAGCTCCCTTCACTCGCAACAAGTTTATCTTCATCGTTCTGGCCTTGTTCTGTGTCCGTGTCTCCTCCCAGAATACTAGGACTGCTGCCCAGCAGAATCCACATGCTGTCCAACATGGACCAGTTCTTTACCATTGCACCATCAACTCGTTAGTGGAGTTGAAATTATCGATTGTATCCTAACGATAACACTGTGTTCACCAACTCCACGAATTACAGTAAAAGTTTGGTGCGAGCGGTGACCTTGTTCCTGGCCCAGTTGTGATTGAGCGAGGCTGTGGATCCATGTTAATACGTTCAGCCCTTTGGAAGCGGCCACACTGATGTGTATGCTAAGCTGCTTAGTGGACAAAAAATCATCTCAGATAAAGATCGATACATCCACGTGATTTAAATAGAGACAGTGTGCGGCATGCGATGCAGAATGAGTGTTATGGATTTACGGTGGACCGTCTAGTAAACCAGTCTGTTCCCTTCTCCGCACCAGACAGCACGGCCAATAAAACACGTGTGCCAGAGTTGATGTTCATTTTTTCCCCTCGATGTTGTAGTTTATCTCTCTCCTTCTCCCTCTCCCTCGCTCCCCTTCTCTCTCTCTCTCACCCTCATATGGATATGCATACTGTTTACACACACACAAACACACGTCAATAAACCAGGTGAGGCCTCTCTTGGCTTTAACAGAGTTCTATCAATAAGACCTGTACAGGATGACCTCATGCAGTAGATAATATGCTCTGAGGCATTTCACAACCATCCAGGCCCACATTCTTAACACGTGTGTGTGCGTGCCTTTGTGTACATATGTTTGTGTGTATGTGTCTGTGTGTGTCCTCCTGAAAGTAGTGCTTCTAAATTTCACAGAGACACTCATTTTGTGGATGGGTTTTTCTCTCAGTGTTTTAGTGCTGCTAATAACAGTGAATAATTGGAACAAGCAAAAGCAGCACAACAAAGCAGCTTGGAAGTCAGCCACATGTTAATGCACCGAGGATAGGAAAAGGTCATGATGATACATTAGGTATAGAACCTCAGCTTGCGGTGGTGTGGGTGGTTGAGCAGAGATAGGGGGCGTGGCTCTCTAGATCAGATTACAGCATTAATTAGTTTGCAGCAGGTGAAGACAATTTACTGAACACCTTACTAAAACACGGCAGAGAAATGTGCAGAAACATGCACAGAAACAGTGTGATACGGCCACACTGTGACAGAGGGAAGAGAGAGATAATGCCTGATGAGAGACATTACGACATAGGTACTTTTGAGTAGATTTTCTCGAAAGTGGGTAACATAAAAACTCAATCTGCAGCTGCTACCGGTCTTCAAGATGTAATGTCCTCATCGACTTCTTCACCTCTTTCGCCATTATTTTACTTTTTGTTGCTATGATGAATAAATTGAAAGAACACAGGATTTTCTGAGGATCGATCCGTTTATTGAGGAGTTTGGTCAATTATGGGAGTTACTCATGTGATCACAATCTCAGGACAATTGTATGAACAGTTTGAACACCTCGGAAGATCTCAACGTACAATGACTTCTTTCTCTCCTATCATGTTTGAGGCCGACGTCTACGCAGTCTTCTACTAACATGGCTCATTTTTCACGTCCAATCAGAAACTTGTGACCTGTCTTATAATTTCCAGACATCAACACATTGTAAGATCAATAGCAGTTAGATATGTATATTAGCATTTTCAACAGTAAAAAATATTTTTTAACTGTATAATTACATTATTTATATTTATCTATCTATATATATATATATATATATATATATATATATATATATATATAATTAGTATATCTATTTGCCTGAAGAAGACCTAATAGGGTTGAAACGTTGCTGTTCATTTTTTATTAAATTAATATGGGAGCTTAATCAGTGCTGCGGACATTACATTTCTTTCACTCTATATATATTATAAACATTATTTTGATGAATGTAGGTCAGAGTAGAGTCTTTATGGAGACCATTTCCCTTGCTGACCTAATAGTCCGAAAGTATCAGGGTTCACCAGCATTTCATAACACAGGGCAACGGCCAACATTGTGCGGAGCCAGGGCAGTACGACAGAAGCCAAGCGGAATTACAAATAAACATGTTGATTTAAAGCCTTTAAACGTCAGTAGCTGGCTTTATTCCGCTCTACGGCTTGGCTGCTCTGTTTGCCCTAAAGAGAGAGAGAGAGATGCTGCGTTGCCCGGGCACTGTCGATGACTCCACATCAAGAGGTGGATATTTTGCAACCCACTTAAAATACTAAAAGCCATCAGGGCCCTGAGGGGCTCATATCAAAGGAAGTGTAGTATCAAAGCTACGTATGTAAACAGCACTGCTGTTTGTGCATGCAGGCCTAGGTGTCTGGATTGTAGCATCACCATGCCCCAGCATCCTGACCGCGAGGCCAAGAACACCGCCTTAGGGGACTGATTAGGTGCGTGGTTAAAGGCATGTTTATGCAGGGATGAGCTTGGGCCCTGTGTGTGTGAGTCTCTTGCCCTCAGGCCATTGAGGTCAAGTTGTGTTTCTTTACCATGGATCAGACTCATCGGACCAGATTCATCAGATCTCAAGGTGATTTGTGTCTGCAGTGCAGAACTCCACGAGGAGGTTGATGGTTGACTGTGAGTTTAGTGGCAACTTATAACAGTTAACGTGATGCACACCATTTCAAACGAATACACACTTCTTTACCAACCCATTTTCAAAATAAAATCTTAAAAAGCAAATATAGAGAATGCCTTTTCTGGGGACAGCAATATACAGTAGACTTTGAGGAGAGGAGTGAGAACAGTAACATGTAGAGAGGGGAGTGAGAACAGTAACGTGTAGAGAGGAGAGTGAACAGTAACGTGTAGAGAGGGGAGAGTGAACAGTAACATGTAGAGAGGGGAGTGAGAACAGTAACGTGTAGAGAGAGGAGAGTGAACAGTAACGTGTAGAGAGGAGAGTGAACAGTAACGTGTAGAGAGGAGAGTGAACAGTAACGTGTAGAGAGAGGAGAGTGAACAGTAACGTGTAGAGAGAGGAGATTGAACAGTAACGTGTAGAGAGGAGAGTGAACAGTAACATGTAGAGAGGAGAGTGAACAGTAACGTGTAGAGAGGAGAATGAACAGTAACGTGTAGAGAGGAGAGTGAACAGTAACGTGTAGAGAGGAGACTGAACAGTAACGTGTAGAGAGAGGAGAGTGAACAGTAACGTGTAGAGAGAGGAGAGTGAACAGTAACGTGTAGAGAGAGGAGAGTGAACAGTAACGTGTAGAAAGGAGAGTGAACAGTAACATGTAGAGAGGAGAGTGAACAGTAACGTGTAGAGAGGAGAGTGAACAGTAACGTGTAGAGAGGAGAATGAACAGTAACGTGTAGAGAGGAGAGTGTGTGGGCTCTTGGAGAGCCCACACACTATGATTGTTTGGATGATTCCTTCCCAAGGAGGAGGAGGAGGAGTGGTAATATCATCTCATCTTTCAAGATGAACCAATGTCAACACTGCACTTGTGAAATGGAAATCCTTTGAGCCCTGACTGGCCCTTTGGTCTCTGGTTACTATTTACAGTGATAGCATCTCTTTCATAATGACCGACTTGGGTCCATTAATATTGCAGGAGCTGGGCGGTTTACTGTAATCCCTCTCAAGCATCTCATGCCAGTATCAATGGGCATCCCAGGAATGCTTTAATGGGGCAAGAGGAATGGAACCAGGCCGTTAGCAGGCAGGGGAGAGTTGGGGGGGGGGGGGGGGGGGGTGTTATCTGTGACCCCTCCTCTCTCCAGCCTGTGGTGAGCATTATGAGCTGTGTGCTGGAAGAAATGAAATCAATAAATACATGATGAATAAATAATGGTGTGTTAAGACGGTGAGAGCCCAAACCATAAATCATGAATGGAGCCTCATCACAGAAGAGCAGCCGATGTCATGATGGGTCTGAAACCTTCTGATTCCAAACATCTTCATCAGAGGAGCAGCCTGACGTCATGATTGTGTCTGACCACTTTAGATTCTAGACATCTCATCATTCCCTCTCCATGTGTATGGGCTGAACGATGGACCTTACAACAGGCAGATACACAGATTTGTAGTTAAAATCATGCATACGGCCCCACTAAGGCCCTGGTCCAGAGTCAGAGATGAAGGTTCAGAAGAGAAAGCCATGCAAATGGCTCCACTAAGGCCCTGGTCCAGAGTCAGAGATGAAGGTTCAGAAGAGAAAGCCATGCAAATGGCCCCACTAAGGCCCTGGTCCAGAGTCAGAGATGAAAAATGTTCACCAGAGCACGAGAGTGTGTAAGGTGCTCTCTGGTTGGTAAAGGGGTCCATAAGCGAGTTCGGCCATACTGCAGAGGAGTTAAGGATGCATTAACACACAGTGACCGTGAGAGGTTGATCTTTTTGGACCGCCCCCCACAAAGTGCCAACCCCACGACAACCCGGGCTCCCACGGACGGCCAGGGTAATTGGATGGAGACAAACAAGGAGCGGGCGACGGGGGCCCTCGTAGCGGGGAGCAGAAGAAAGGCCCCGGACGCGGCCTGACATTAGAGCCATCCATCATGCGCCGGGGGACAGAGGGGCCAAACGAGCCCTACGACTCCTGGCAGCATCAGCGCCAGCATGTGACACGGCGCCGGCTCGCCGCTCACCACCGCTTAGCTGTTCGTTAGGCAAACAATGGCAGAATCCAGACAAGCACATTGTTCGCCCATGATTGGCTATTTGCGCTAAAGAAAGTGTCCCCCCAAAGAATGCTGCGTTATTACACTAACAGCAGCATAATTGCTGACATCAGAGACGTCCCGACAAAGGAAAAGAAGCACACCTATTTCAGTGTCACTCATTTGAATATAAAAGGAGAATGTTGGTGAGGCCTAGCCACACAGGAAGTCCTGATTCTTTTCAGAACGCACACGATCCTCAGCGGCGGAGAGACAGAGGAAGCAGGGAGAAGCCGCGTTGACAAACACGGGTCAGCACTTCAGCACAGATTTTTTTATTATTATCTTCTCTGAAGCTGCAGGCCTTAATTTCATCTCCTGCGAGCGGCTCTGAGACGGAGGGTGGGGGGGGGGCTGGTTGGAGTCACCAGCACCTGGCGCACGCACCTAACAGCGAGCTCCAGCAAACACCCACAATCTGAGGACGGGCGGTAATTGGCATTTGCCTTTGACAAGACGGTCATGGCCATGGCCAGCAGGAACGGCTGGTGCTCACAGTCATACGCTCTGCTGTATTAAGTACAAAGTAAAGGAGTAAAAGAGAACCAACAAACACGCATGCAAACAGACATTTGCCAGGGCGTGGTCAACTAGTCCTCAAACAGAATGCAGATCAGCCACTGTAGCCGGAGGATGAGCAGCCACGTTTGCTCCATATGATAACTGCAGAAAAGCTGTCTTAAAAATAAATCGAAAGTGCACACCGAGTCGCAAAGAGTTCAGCGCTGCCTGTTGGTACAGAGAATAATCTGGGACTGGGTATCTTCTGTTCTCAATTAGGCTCACAGCTTTAAGCCCAACATTTTGAGGTAAGATAGATTGTGAAACAAGTAAATTGGTAAACACTGTCCGCTAGGGGTGTAACAATACGCATATTCGAACCAAAATATTTTGGTACGGGTCTAACGCACGTTTAATTTCGGTACGTACCAAAAAAAAAAAAATATATATATATATATATATATATACTTTTTTTTTTTAGAATTAAGTTTTTATTGATTATCACACACTCTGTTAGTGTCTTGTCTTGTCCTGATGTTTTGTGTTGAGGACCACAATGGAAATAAGTCCTGGACTTTATCGTGTTTTTATCCTCTATTGTATTTGATGTCTTTTCATTTGTGTAAGGCATTTGTTTGATACAATTTAATAAATCAAATCAAAATCAAATTGTTCAATAAAATAATAAAAACTGCTGTACCGAAAAGCATACCGAACTGTGACTTAAAAACCGAGGTACGTGTGTGTACTGGATGCATTGTATGTATGTATGTATGTATGTATGTACGTATTCAGACAGGAACACGATCCAAGGTTTTACGTTTATTTTGCAATTTAAAAGCTAAAAAAGTGTGAATACTCAACAAGAATTGGACATGGTCTAGCATTGGTTTCAAACATGGCATAACATTGAAGTGAACCCACTGTTCTCACTGGAATTCAAAAACTATAATTTCCCACTTTTTCTAAGGGAATCATTTCCCCGGCCAGGTAAAAGGTCCCTGCCTCAGCTACCCTTCTCCAGCGCTAGTCCGGTCATAGAGTGCCTTCCCCACCTCTTCGTTAGAGTTATTTGTTCTGGCTACGTAGCCTCTGGCTGCATGGTCATGAGGGAGCCCTGGCTGTTTGACGGCGCTCTCTCTCTGCTTTGTTTGGAGGTGGTTAAAGTGTCAGGGAGCCCGCCGTCTGGGCTGGAATTGGAACACTGAGATTTAAAGAAACGCATTTGGGCTGAGAGTTCTAAGAAGAGGGCGTGTTATCCCCATGGTTACGACCCACGGCAACATGTTTTAGTTCCGTTTTGTGTAGTAGCATTCTAATAAGCAATGTTATATATGAAATGTAGTAAGTATGAACTGTATGTCCGTATTGTACTGTAGACATTGTATGTTTGTATGTATGTTGTAGACCATGTCCAACATTGGTGCAGTATAATCTCCTTCTATGGCCCTGTCCCATTTCTCCCCCCTTAAAACTTCCACTTGGTTTGGAGTGCCCTCAACAGTAAATCTTCCACTTCGTTTTAAGCCTGCATTGGACCTCACTACGTTTTGAGGGTTGATTATAAGGGTGAAATAGCACTCCCCCTTGCTCCCTACAGTAATGGGACACCCTACCCCTACACAAGAACGCGCAGAATATAGGGTTAGGGCAAAAATCTCGGGTTAGGGGAGGTATTGGGACGGGGCCTAAGTCTATACTTTCACAGGTTTCAACACATATTGAAACCTGTGCCCATCATATCAATAAAGGGTTTGCTTATTGGAAGTATGGGCCTTAATGACTTGCTAGGTCTCACATTGTAAACTTTCACAACAATCTTTACAGAGAAAATTAGAGAAGAAAAGACCATGGAAGAAAGAGAATTCTTGATAATATTTAACATGGAGACAGTAACATATTTTTACATATATATATATATATATATATATATAGGCCTACTGTATATATATTAGGGCTGGGCATGTTAACGTGTTAATTACGCGTTAACCCAATCTTATTTTAACACGATTAATACAAATTGATGCATTAACACACAAGGTTTTGCCCACAGAATGTCAACATTCATATCAGAATCATTTTTGTTTTTAGTTCCACTTACTTTACATTCAATTACACTTGCAGTAAGTGACTGCCTTATTACAATTGCAGTAAGTGACAGCCTGTTTATAATTCCAAATCTGTGGTGCTACTTATTTGAAATTAACTACACTTGTAGTAACTGTTGGTTTACAATTGTACTTATTAACTGCCTGTTTACAATACCCAAATCTGTGGTGTTCAGATTCAGTCCTTCAAGATCACTTGGTCTACTTTTTGCTTATCATGTACATTTGGTATGAATGATGTGTAATTCCATTTGATCATCTCATCACTTCAATTTGAGTGGATTTAAAGTTTTTTTTAATTTTAAAAGTGCTATGCGATTAATCACAATTAAAACTTTGCCCAGCCCTAATATATATATATATATATATATATATACATACATACATAAAAGCGGGTATGTACATGGTTATATATATTTTTTTTAACACCATGATCTGAGAATAACATATTTTCCCTTCCCTTCGATTTTTCTATTAAGCTTTTTATATATATTTTTTATTTTCAGCTGCTGTGCTGGTTTAAAGTGGCAATAACCCTTGATTTGATTCCCACTAGAGAAATGTATTAGCTACACAAAATGGATGGTTAAATACAAGTAAAGAACTAGTACACCGTCTCACTGTTTGTTTGTTGTTAGAAAAAAATGTCAATATTATTTTAAAACTATCTGAAACTAACTATCTATTCTTCAAGTGATTTTGCCTATTATTAATGTCAGTGATTTTGACATTAATACTAGTATTTATATAGATTTTATATAAAGCCTAGAATTTGATCACAGAACAGAATTTAATCCTGTTTTAATTTCATAAATAATCTATAATTTATAGACGGCTGTATTTGGATTAATTTGTTGTAGACCATGCTAATATGGCTACCATGGCTTCCAACTGATGGTTGTAACATAAACCACTGGCCCTCACACATTGAAGCACCCTGTTGCAGGCGTTCTGTTGTGATGAGAAGCCCTGGAAACAAGAATGTCCACCCCTGGCCCTCACCAACGGCCTGGCCACCAGACATACTACATCATAAACCAAATCAAACCACAAAACATGTCCAAGGGTGTGGAAGAATCGGATCAATAGTAATGGTAGCATCACATAGACATATGGTGATCATTCAGTATGTCCATACCATCAGACACACTGTGAATCCAAAGTGTTGCAATCTATGGTAATCAAGCTAATAATGTTAGCGTCACGTAGCCATATGGTGATCATTCAGTATGTCCATATCATCGGACGCACTGTGAAACACACTCTATGGTACTAAGCACTAAAGCTTAGCTCTGATTCCACCAGTAGTTCACTGCGATACAGTGTTAACTCACTGCCAACTCTCTATTGACGATCATACAATAACCATGTATTGATTATAACCATTGATGTTATTATACCCCCCAACGACATCTTCCATGTTTACATCCACACTTGGTGGCAGGAGTTTGCCAAGACTTTGGGTTTTTGAAGTCTTCAATCTGGTTGTTGATGAATGAATCAGTTAGTGTGTGTGTGTGTGTGTGTGTGTGTGTGTGTGTGTGTGTGTGTGTGTGTGTGTGTGTGTGTGTGTGTGTGTGTGTGTGTGTGTGTGTGTGTGTGTGTGTGTGAGAGTTTCAAATATTTTCATTTTTGTTGTTTGCCCCCAGCATAATGTGCCATACATGCAGAGAAATTTGCGTCTTACCCGGAATCCAGAGTATAATTTCAGAGTATCTGAAATATGGTGGATCCACCAACCTTATCAAAAGTAGATTTAGAATGCATCTGTGAATAAGGCTGAGCCTGAATACTGAAATATTTGGAATTTTGTTCTAAATATCTTTCTAGATGAACAAATGTTTGGTGTTCAAATCTCAATTCAGTATTCAAATGCTGTGTGTTTTGTTCTATGAAAAAATGTAATACCGACGGAGACCTTAAAGAGGTAGTTTGGAATTTTGGACATTGGACCTCATTTCCAAGTGAGTCAGTGTGTTATTTATCATTGGAGACCGTTTCATTGGAGACACATTTCATTCAGTCCTAGTTGCAGAGAGAGATCGCTGGTGCTAGGCTAGCGCAAGTCGATGGGTTTCTTCTAGTCTGCCAATAAAAACAGTATTACCCACTCCACAGTACACCCGAGGCAAATCAATTATAACGCCAGACTATCCATGTAAATGTCTGTGTTGATTGAATAATGTTAGAAATAATTTATACTTCCCTGTAGTTGGAAGCAGGCTATGGCACCGGCGGACTGATATTACCTATGCACCTACAACTAGGTGTACCGACTGGAGTGAGCTTCTCTGTTTACGGTCTGCTCTATTGAATTGGTTGCTACACCGGAGCAAAGTAAAATTCCGCTGCTGCTGAGAAAGTAGTCCCTCAAAATGTAATGCGATCATTGCGATGCAAGGATAGTTTTATTTCTAACATTATTCTATCAACACGGACATTAACATCGACAGTCAGGTGTTATAATTGATTTGCCTCGGGTGTACTGTGGAGTGGGTAAAACTGTTTTTATTAGTAGGCTAGCAGAAACCCATCGACTTGCGCTAGCCTAGCACCAACGATTTCTGCAACTAGAAGGACTGAATGAAATGTGTTGAAAACAGTCTCCAATGATAAATAACACACTGGCTCACTTGGAAATTAGGTCCGATGTCCAAAATTCCGAACTAGCCCTTTAACTAGCTGGTTGTGATAATAATCCTGTTTAGGACCGACTGAAACCTTAACTAGCTGGTTGTCAGGATAATCCTGTGTGGGACCAGTGGAGATCTTAACTAGCTAGTTGTGATAGCAATCCTGTGTGGGACCGATGGAGATCTTAACGAGCTAGTTAAGATAGTAATCCTGTGTGGGACCGGCAGAGACCTTAACTAGCTGGTTGTGATAATAATCCTGTGTGGGACCGACAGAGACCTTAACTAGCTGGTTGTGATAATAATCCTGTGTGGGACCGACAGAGACCTTAACTAGCTGGTTGTGATAGTAATCCTGTGTATTAGTGTTCCAGGGTTCTCCCCAGGGTTTAGTTTCCATGGCAGCGATGACACTGGTCCGTAGATGTTGTGGCCAGCGGGGGGGGTAATGGAAGGGTTTTAATAACTAACGATTTAGCAGCTATTTCAGTCTTTACACGAGGCCAAAAGATACCAAAAAGTAGCCATCCTGCGAGTAATAACAGCGGTCTCCGCTGGCTCCATTTCAGGAAGGGAAAGATATGCAGAGTAAATTCCCTTCAAATCTATATGTATATATGCAAATAGATTTGAATATTCGTTTGGAAAAACCAGAAAAAAATTCTAAGCTGTAAATGATGTATTGTGGCCAGCCCAGTTAGTGGACCTCAGGGAAGGTATGAAGAAAGGTGTGTTCATACCTATAGAGGAACAGCAGCCAGTCAGTGGTGGGCAGGAGAAAAGAAGAAAAACACAATGAGAGCAGAGCTGGAAGAACATCTGCAAGATCATGCATGATGCATGAAAAACCACAAATGATGCAAACACTGACACAACCCCACAACCCCCCACACCCACACGCACACACACACACACACACACACACACACACACACACACACACACACACACACACACACACACAGTCACACAATTCAAGGCAATACATTAGGGGCAAGTGGAGTGAGGAGGAGGAGGATGAAGAGGAGGAGGAGAGGTGAGGGCCAAGGGGTCAAAGGGTCAGGAAGCCTCCCAATGACAAGCCTCTCCAAGCTTCCTTACATTGCCTCAAAGGTGGAGGGGCACCTCCACAGGGGCCCCTCCACCTTTGAGGCCATGTTCCCCGCAGGAGCCACTACCCCGGGGTCACCTTTGGGTGTGTTCCAGGCGGGGGGGCAGGGGGCTGGAGGATGAACATCGAGGGGTCACGGGCTGCCTCTGCCCCCTGGAGGCCTGCCTGCCAGCGCGCTGTGTCTCTGAAAGGCCAGGCCATTAAGCGTGAGTGGGTCCCCCCTCCGAATCACGCTAATTACTCATCTGTACGCGTGTTTATGTCCGTTTTAATATCAATATGTGCTGGAGAGATGGGGAGAGAGACAGGGGGGAGAACGAGAAAGAGTGAGTGTGTGTGTGTGTGTGTGTGTGTGTGTGTGTGTGTTGGGGGTTAATGATGATGATAATGATGATGATAATGATGTCAACACTGGTGCTCCAGACTGGAAACTGCAGTGCATATGGAGAGCAGGGTGTGTAATAGGGCACAGTTGCGTGCGGGTGCGGGTGCAGGTCCACAGATGTGTACCCCAGAGTGCCAGAACAACCCCTCCCCACTACCAGGGTCACAGGGGATGGCCATGTCTGGGTTTACTGCCTACAACCCATCAGGGCTGGGACACTGGAAGGACCATTGAATCATCACAATCATCATGAACAATCATGAACAATCAAGGCTTTTACATATTTGGATAAACGATATATTTATCTGTGATTATGATATGATGACCAGATTGTCTCTTTCCATATACGCACATACACAAGGGTCGGCTAATCTGTTGTTTATCCTCAGAACTCGTCCAGAAATGCAGTGGAAGAGAGACTGAGGTTTGAGGTTGAACAAACTGCACAGCATGGGGCATAGGTCCTTGTGCACGCCTGCTCCGTGTGTGTATGTGTGTGTGTGTGTGTGTGTGTGTGTGTGTGTGTGTGTGCTCGGTGTGTGCATGTGTGCGGTGTGTGCTACGTGTGTGTGTGTGTGTTTATGCTCCCTGTGTGTGGGTGTGCTCCGTGTGTGTGTGTGTGTGTGTGTGTGTGTGTATGTTTGTGTTTGTGTGTTTATGCTCCCTGTGTGTGGGTGTGCTCCGTGTGTGTGTGTGTGTGTGTGTGTGTGTGTGTGTGTGTGTGTGTGTGTGTGTGTGTGTGTGTGTGTGTGTGTGTGTGTGTGTGTGTGTGTGTGTGAGTGTTTGTGTGTGTGTGTTTACCTGCAAGTGCACCACTCTCTTTGATGAAACATCAGTTTCCTTGCAAGTTTGTGCAAGTGGGTGGGTGTGTGTGTGTGTGTGTGTGTGTGTGTGTGTGTGCGTGTGACACGCGTGTGTATGTGTGACTAAGAGGGAGAGATGGCGGCGTGACTTTGCAGCGAGGTCCTTCCTGTCCGGGGGCAGCAGCAGAGTAAATGTCAGCGGCTCATCTCCCCCAGCATTGATCCTCGCTCCCCCTTCACACGGCCCGCGGAGCCCGGCATGGCCTTTATCAAATCAATGCTGCCCCTCTGCCTCAATACCCCTCCCCGAAGACCCCCACCAGAAGGGACGCACACACATACATATGCACACAAACACACACACACACACACACACACACACACACACACACACACACACACATACACACGCACATTCACACACACATGACCATATACATACACGCACACTCATGTCCGCTATTCTTTCAGATCATCTGAAGGAAAACAGGTCCCTGTTTTAACATGTGAAGGTTAACAAAGACTTTGCTGCGGCCCTCTACGTTCTAGACCAGCCAGGTGAGTTTGAACAGGCCCCGCCCCCTCTCTCCTGGCCCAGCCAGGTGAGTGTGAACAGGCCCCTCCCCCTCTCTCCCAGCCCACCCAGGGGAGTGGGAACAGGCCCCTCCCCCTCTAAGTGTGAACATCTCTTCCAGCATGCTGGAAGAGATGCTCCTCTGCTCCCGGGAGTCTTGGGATCACACCGTGCTACAACCAACAGCAGAGCTCTGTGTCTCTAGAGTGGTTCACTGTGTTCACTGTGTAAGTGTGTGTGAGTGTGTTTTTGTGTGTAAGTGTGAATGTGTGTGTGTGTGTGTGTGTGTGTGTGTGTGTGTGTGTGTGTGTGTGTGTGTGTGTGTGTGTGTGTGTGTGTGTGTGTGTGTGTGCGTGCGTGCGTGCGTGCGTGCGTGCGTGTGTGTGTGTGGTAAGCCACAGGTCAAGTGCAGGTCAGCGGTAGGTGGTGATTTATGGGGTGGTCAGCTCCATCAGGCAGGACTTCTGTTCCCTGACCTCTGCAACAAGAGCCAAACTTTCCCTATCCAAACAAACTGTTTTTTTTCTTCACTTCCTGTTCCACTTTAAGTCTCACTGCTTAAGCCCCAAGACCACAATGTTGTTGCCAATTTAGTGTAAGTTACTTTTTCCTATAGAGACACATGAAATTGTTCATTCATGATAATACATGAGTTGAACACACCATTGAAATGAATTGGCCGGACATCATTGAGAGATTTGTGATCTTTTCCATTTTTTTTCAAATTTTTTTTTTCAATTGTTTCACTAGGTAGATAATTGTCAAAATGTAGGGAAAAATATGTCCACGTAGTTTTTCTAATAGTACTACAACTACTATTACTACTACTGTGCAGTAGAAGCAAAGCAGAACTGCTCAAACACGTCTTAACCACAGAAGATCCTCAAAGACACACAGGCCGGTAAACATGTCCGGGTGGTCTGGTTTATCTGGTGCTATCTTCAGTAAGAACGGCGCCTCCACCCAATCCCCATCCTCCTGATTTAACAAACGCCTTACTAATTACCTCATTAGCGCAGAGAGAGAGAGAGAGAGAGAGAGAGAGAGAGAGAGAGAGAGAGAGAGAGAGAGAGAGAGAGAGAGAGAGAGAGAGAGAGAGAGAGAGAGAGAGAGAGAGAGAGAGAGAGAGAGAGAGAGAGAGAGAGAGAGAGAGAGACAAAGAGTGAGAGATAGAGCAAGGAAAGAGAAAAACAAAGAGAGAGAGAGAGAGATAGAGAGACAGAGAGACAGAGAGAGAGAGAGAGAGAGAGAGAGGCTTCTGCTGAGAGCGAGTCACCTGAGCAGAGGGAATGCAGAGATGGAACAGTCTGGAAATAGACGTATAAGATGTATATAGGCATGATGGACACCAGAGAGAGACAGCGTAGGATCTGCACAGACCTTTTCATTAGCGCTGTGACACGAGGCTGAGGGCACAGCCATTGGGAGCCAACGGGAGAGATGGGGGGGGGGGTTTAGGCATGGGTGAGAGTGAGCACGGCTAATGATATCACGGATCAGAAGGTATCAACGGTCACACCTAATGAGATGACATCACAGAATGTTTTCCCTGCAGACATGTATGTGGATGTTTATTAAATCCACTTCCCAGACTAATTAACAGCGTAATTAGCCAGTGTTTAAGGCTGTTGGTTCTTCTCTGCATGTTGCGGTAGGTGAAGTGTGAACACAAACGGTACACAGAGAAGCTACTAAATAAAAAACACGGCATTAACACAACATGAACGTTTGTGGAGTGAGCTAAATATAATGATGAAGTTGCGTTGATGGTTGCTGATCAACACAGTTGTGACTCAGCTGCCTCAGCTGAACCTCCTCCAGGCCGGCCGCAGCCTTGACAACGATGCTAATGGCTCATTCTGCGATCCTGCTAGGGTAAGATGTGAGCTTGGTGTGGATGAAGGAGCACTATGGACGATGTGGGATGCAGGACACACAAAGGCTTGGGAAACACTGCAGTAGGCCATGTGCTCATGTACTATTAAATAAATCCCAGACAGGAAATCCATTGCAGATAGTATGTGAACATATTCAGGATGTGGTCCGAGTGTTCTCACTCTGAAGACCAAAGCAAAGTGAATTCCACTACATATTTCTAGCTGCGACCCAAAAAAGAAATGGAATCTCCTGTTTTAAGAGAGCCAAGCACATGCTGCACAAACGTTGCAGGCGTTACTCGCTTTTAAACTTATTTTGGACAGGTAACTTCCACTGTTGTTCCACATGGTTCTGTCTGTCCCACAAGGCTGTGTAGCTCAACACTACATCACTTAATATGTTTTCTTACTTGCATTACTTGAGTTAACCTAAGTACGTTACTTGATTGCTCACAAGAAGGGTAATTCATCCATGTTGTTTGTTGACAATGTTAACCATTCTGATGGTTCTGATACAGCACATGTACCACTTCATTTGTAGGAGTTGGAGTGTGATTAATGGATATCTGCTGTAATTAATGAATGCAATGATGTATCGCTTGTTCAATACCAGGTGCAACCCAACATGATTCCCTATGTAGGCCCTGTAGTTTGATGAAAATACAACTGCCAGTGCAAATCCTTTAGCTCATATCTGTCCACATCCAGCTCCACACAGTAGAGTGTGTGGGTGGCTGGGTGCTCATGGCACAGTGCTTACCTAAACCCTGACACCCTCACAAGCAGGGAGCAGCCTGTTTTCTGACTGTGGCATGAAACTAATGAACATTTCCCCTTGAATTTAGAAACTTGAGGAGAGTTGAAATAATCTTGAGGAAAACTAAGCCAGGACTCAATGAAATGACGCAACTCTCACTCTAAACTGTCAGCAATTACTGCATGGAATGGTCACCATTACCGAGATGGACTGTGGAAAGGACATAAAAATTAGCCCAGAACCGTACCATTGTCTGAAAGCCATTAGGTAATTGCAGTAGAATGCATCAAGGGGCAACAGCGGGGAATATCACTGACGGAGCAGTTCCGGGTGGAGCTGAATCCATGTGGGTGCTGAGGTAATAATGGCGTCATTTGACCTCCCTTGGTGGTCCGAAAGCCATCAGTGATGGCTCATTCTGGGAGGACGGGCTACTAAGCTGTAGCACAACTCAAGAAGGTCTACCATATATTCTGTATATATATACACACCACTGTATATACACATATATATATATATTAAGGCTGTCAAAGTTAACGTGTTATTAACGAGTTAACGCAACATGCTTTTAACTGCACTAATTTTGTTAACACACGATTAACGCTGTGACATTTGAACCCCGGGCCACTCCGTAGCTCGGGAAATCAGGAAGCAATGCACACAAGGTCGATGCCGCCAACAAACTACAACCCTGTGAGCAGTAATGGATAAAAAATATATTTTGAATGGCAAGTTCAGCTACAAAGTCTTGCCAGATGGCTCTCTTGACAGGACAAAAGTAATTTGTATTTATTGTCGCAGTGAATTTAGTTACCACCGGAGTACGACTAGTCTCAAATACCATTTGTCAGCCAAGCACACAGCGGATGCAGAGAGCCCGGCGCCCCCTCGCGTTCATTTTTTTAACTCCGAAAAATATGGCCAAAAAATAAAATATGGCAACATTGTTTTAAAAAAAAACATTTGCACAAAGCAAGACGATCCACTTTTCCATGTTGAAGAGTATTAAAATGAGAAAAAATAATGGGACAAAAAGAAATCAAGGGACATTTAGCATAGATAAAAATGTGTGATTAATTGCAATTAATCGCGAGTTAACTATGACATTAATGCGATTAATCGCAATTAAATATTTTAATTGTTTGACAGCACTAATATATAACAGTGGTGTGTCTCATGTGTGTTGCAGCAGACAACAGCGCCGTGTTCCTCTGGATTTAAGGGTGATGGTCGAGGATTATCAAGAGTCAGCGGAGTGGGCCTGATGGCCGTCCCAGGTGGGCGGTAGTAGCGTACTGCGCCCCCCACCTAACCCCATCTATAGTACAGGACCTAGGGCTCGGAGTCAACTGCTGACGGACACACCATCTCCACAATCCCCCCTCCCCCCCGTGTCCCAGCCGTAATGAGGCATGAAGCCCAGCATGTACTCAGACACACACACACACAGACACACAGAGACATGGACACACACACACACAGGCACACACACAAAAACTCACACAGACATACGGACAAGCACTCACAAGCATGCACGCAACAAAGGGCACTGCACTAATAACTGATTTACACACACACACACACCACACACACACACACACGCACACACACACACACACACACACACACACACACACTGCCCCCTTCTACTGTGGCAGACACAGTCAATGTGCACAATGTGAAATATCCCCCCGGTTCTCCGTGCTCACACGCACCACTTTACTCAGACTGATTCAGATGTGGGTTGTTCTCCATCCCACTTCTTAGCCATTCCCACTGACATCACACCGCTAATGGGACCATTTCCATCACCTAGAAACCAACCCGATGCGCTCCAGCATATGATCCAATACATTTACAATCTGCTAAAAGTGGTGATATTACGCCACCAGGTGTGAGTGAGATTAGCCATTAGAAGCCTTTTGAAAATCTGTCATGCCCACTAGTGATGTCACTGGGGCACAGGGAAAGGCAGGTTTTCTAACGGCTTTTAATGGCTGATCACACTAACACCTGGTGACATGATATCACCCCTTTAATAAAAGTGCTGGAAAGAAGAGAGGGAGGTAAAGGTAGAAAGAAAGAGAACCAATATAAAAAAATCACATCATCATGCACAGCCTTTTTTAGTTTAGATTATTAAACCTATTGAGATGAATTTATGCCATTGGCTGCCTGGAGCCAATTATAACAATTATATTATACAATTATACGTGAAGCCATGCAACCATACACACATACAAACACACTCACACTTGCACACACACACACACACACACACACACACACACACACACACACACACACACACACACACACACACAAACAAACCTTCCCTGCTCAGCCCAGCACCAGAACACAACGGAGTGCTTAGGGAAAAAGCGATAGGTTTACTCTCCAAACATGCCTGACATTAGGACAGAAATCAATAGGGACTCATGTGATTAGGGACTCATGTCTTTCACTTTGGGGCTGATAACCAAGGGGAGAGGAGGAGAGGAGGAGAGGAGGAGAGGAGGGGAGGAAGGGAGGGAGGAGAGGAAGGGAGGGAGAGGGGGAGAGGAGGAGGGGGGGAGAGGAGAGGATTGGAAGGGGGGAGAGAGGAGAGGAAGGGAGGAGGGGAGAGATGATCGGAAGGGAGAAATTGAGTTGAGGGGAGGGGGGAGAGCAGGAGAGGACGAGAGGAGGAGGAGAGCAGAGGAAAGGAGGAACCCATCAGCGGTTGACAAAGAAGACGAAGAGATGGTGATTGGCCAAACTTCATTATCCCACTGGATCTGTCTGCACTGCAAGCAGTCTTAAAGGAAGTTGTGTTTCACACAGAATCATATCCAACCAATTTGCACATAAAATCAAGCAAAGAACTTATAAAAAGGAGTGTCTCCACAGAGCAAAGGAGCATCCGCACAGGACTGATCTGGAATGAGGAAAATAAGAACAGGTCCTGGTCTCCAGCAAGCGAGAGGACCAGAGAGCTGGTCTGGGGGGGTCTGTGTGGTTTCAGGGTCTAACATCTAACATGAGCTCATGGAGGAATAAAACATGGAGTCTCCTCTCCTTCCCCATCATCTCTCTGCGCTTAGGACCGAGTGAAGAGCTTCTCAGAGCTCAGAGAGTCTGTTGGATCCTTCAAAGACACAGCTACAGAGAGAGAGAGAGAGAGAGAGAGAGAGAGAGAGAGAGAGAGAGAGAGAGAGAGAGAGAGAGAGAGAGAGAGAGAGAGAGAGAGAGAGAGAGAGAGAGAGAGAGAGAGAGAGAGAGAGAGAGAGAGAGAGAGAGAGGGTGCCGTTGTAATCACGGCACCTCCCACAGCGATGAAAACGTTCTCGCCTCCACCCTGGTAGCTCGATCAATGACTACACTGCATTCACCGCAGTAAAGCTACAGACCCCCCCCCCCCCCCCCCTCATCTAGTGCTGGGCGGTATACCGGTTCACACCGAATACCGGTTATTTTCGTTATGATATGATTTTTTAGTATACCGCCACACCGGTATTTGATTACACAATGTTTGGAACGCTGCGCCGCTCGACTGTTTCAGACGAGACCCTTTTCAATGTGCATGGAACATGCATCAAACACGCATGGTACGACTGCGTGCGGCATCACTTACTTGATGTTGATTTGTTTAATCGGCAGGTTGTAGTGGGTGCGTGCGTGAATGAATGAACGTGTGTGTGTGTGTGTGTGTGTGTGTGTGTGTTGCGAGCGTATGCGATTTCAAAGTAACAAACCAACTCAAAGCCGATGGCATGCATCCAAAACTATTCGTTCAAAACCAAATAAAGCAGTTGAAAACAATGTTGGCGTCTCCTGTGGCTGCCTTGCTGCATTATATTACTTAATATTATGTTATGTTTTAAACGCCATGCACGCAAGTGTAAACATGAGCAGCATAGCTGCGTGACTGCCTGCTTTCAGCGCATTTTTTATATTTTTTTAAATTATTATTTATTTTTTAAACAATTTCTTTTTAATTATTTGTTTAAATTAGTCGACTAATCAAAAGATTAGTCCTTCAAAAATGAGTCCTTAGTGGCAGCACTAGTGAACACCTGATAATGCATGAAAAAAAAAATACCGTCATATACTGTGAAGCTGTTAGAATTTTAAAAATACTGTGATATCAGTTTTTGGCCATACCGCCCAGCACTAACCTCATCCCTCGCATGATATCGCCATCATGTCCGCCAGCACTCAGCTCTCAACCACCACAGGACACAGGCTGGGAGCATAGAGCACATAAAGCCCTGCCAGGACTATCTCTGAATCAATACACTCGAAAATACTCCTGTTCATTTTAGGAGCATAAAACACTACCAAACATGCACACACGCACGCACACATGGCCACATGCATGGACACACACACACACGCATAGACACATGCATGCACGCATGGACACATGCACGCATGCAGTGCCCCTCACACTGCTCATGGTTTGCCGTGTTCGGCCCCTCTCCCAACATCACTCCTGCAGGGGGCCCACCCTGCTCCCTGGGGCCCCTCCCTTCTCCCCAGACCCCCTCCCTGCTTCCCCGGGGCGCTCTGCCGTGGCTCAAAAACCAGTGGCCCCTGTGGAGTCCTGACCTTCATTTCATCCTGCTCCGCCCTGACCCCGCCACACCGGATGGGCCTCCATCCCTCTCCCTCTCCTTCCCTCTGGTCCATCTCTCTCCCTCTCTGTCCCTCTCTCTCCCCCTCCCTCCCTCCCTGTCCCTCCTCGTCTCTCTCCCTCTCTCCGTCCCTCTCTCTCCCCCTCCCTCCCTCTCTGTCCCTCCCCCCACTCCCCTCTCCGTCCCTCTCTCTCTCCCCCTCCCTCCCTCCCTGTCCCTCCTCGTCTCTCTCTCCCTCTCTCCGTCCCTCTCCGTCCCCCACCTCTGTATTCACACCACAGTGGCTTCATTCATGGCCCGATATAAACACTCCTCCGCTCCCGGCACCAGCGCTCTCCTCTCTCTCGGCTCACCTCTCCCTCCCTCACACACTCTCCTTAACCTACTCTACCCCAGCCCTGTGTGTGTGTGTGTGTGTGTGTGTGTGCGTGTGCGTGCGTGTACGCGTGTGCACGAACGTACATGTGCATGTGTGTGTGTTTGTGTGTGTCTGTGTGTGCACGTCCATGTGTGCACGTCCGCGTGTGTTTGTGTGCGCGTCCGTGTGTGTGTGTGTGTGTGTGTGTGCCCTCGGGCCTTGTTTGTCCATGTCAGCTAAGCCGGTGTCTCTGGGCGCTGGCTGCGGAGTGGCCCGTGAACACGCAGCGCGGCCGTATTAAACAGTAAGCCAATAAAGGGCCGGGCTGATGCGAATTTACTGCTACAATAATCTGCCCTGAGCTCCGTAAGAGATTTACAGGGTGTTTGGGGTCCCTTATGTGTGTGTGTGTGTGTGTGTGTGTGTGTGTGTGTGTGTGTGTGTGTGTGTGTGTGTGTGTGTGTGTGTGTGTGTGTGTGTGTGTGTGTGTGTGTGTGTGTGTGTGTGTGTGTGTGTGTGCGTGCGTGCGTGCATTTGTCTCCCTTCATGTTTATTCTTTTCCATGTGAAATTGATATTGTGCGGCTTCCCACACAATATCAATTTCTTGTTTGCTGCTTTATTGTTTGCTTAAATTGTAATGCAGGCATGCATAATGTATCATGGTATTCAGGCCAGGAGCATAGACAGTGTCAACAAGAGATGACATTTACCATGT
>NC_140272.1:8927641-8930141 GCF_964030765.1 Micromesistius poutassou
TCTCTGTCGCTCCTGACCTAAAAACACATTGAAGAGGAGGGAGGATTCTGTGTGTCTTATGAGTCTATTTGTGTTTCCTGTACCTGTCCCCCATCATCAGGCCCAGGACCTGAGAAGCACAACGACCAGAAACAAATTGACAAAGTGCCTCTTCTGTCACCCCGGGAACTGAACTCCTCATCCAGAAATAGAAGAAGAAATACACAACCAGAGCGTGCCAATGTGTTTGTGTACACAAAGCAAGTGGATTGGCAAGTCAAATTGGATACATCTGCCATGACTGGCAGGGAACTATCTTGTAACTGGTTACAATCTTGGAATGAATTTTCAAATCATTACAATAACTTGAGGTGATACATTTCAAGACTAAAAAGTAGCTGTGTGCACATCCCACCTACTGGCCAGGTGCAAGACAAATAAAGTTAAGCTTAAGCACTGCTTAAGCTCCCATATTAATTTAATAAAAAATTCACAGCAACGTTTCGACCCTATTGGGTCTCCCCATTTGCCTGATGAAGACCCAAAAGGGTCGAAACGTTGCAGTGATTTTTTTATTAAATTAATATGGGAGCTTAAGCAGTGCTGCAGACATTACATTTATTTCATTCTACATTTAAAACACTCCCATGCACTGTGAGTGAAGCATGAGACAGAGGCAAGGGGTTATGTTTTAAATGAATCAGAATGTAAAGGTTGAATGAGGCTAAAACTACAGTATCTCCCAGCACACTAATCCCTTATCCGTAACATGGATGGAGGTGCTTTCTACTGATTTAAAATAAATGAATTTGGTATTGAATAATTTTTTGATAGATTGTCTTATTCGCAAGATGTAATCAGGTACTCTCAAAAAAGCCATGGCTTCTCTGTGTAAGAAATTATTCAAGTGATTTGAAGAGCTTTAAATACCTCTCTAACATAAATACCTGACTACATTATATAATCAGCCAGTGAAGTCGAGTGGTGAGGGGTGTGCATTATTTCCAGATAATCACACGGTTAGAGCCTCATCATCCTTCTGAACTAATGCACAACATGTCCTCAACTCCTATCAGCTGGCCGGCTCTCAATAACCCTGTTACCTCACAACATAGGCCTGCTCTTTAGCTCTATAACCTCACAACATAGGCTCCATAACCATATGACCTCATGACATAGGCCTGCTCTTTAACCCTATAACCTCACAACATAGGCTCCATAATCATATGACCTCATGACATAGACCTGCTCTATAACCCTATAACCTCACAACATAGGCTCCATAACAATATGACCTCATGACATAGACCTGCTCTATAACCCTATTACCTCAAAACATCCCTCTAGTGCTGGCCTCCTCCCCTTCGCTGGTCCAGAGACGCCGCCATGCTAGCAGCCATGCTAGCGGCCATGCTAGCGAACATGCTAGTAGAAATGCTAGGGGCCATGCTAGCGGACATGCAAGCAGACTGATGCACCTGATATTCACTGACAAAGTTGTTAAATATGATTGACATAAAAAAAAAGTTTTCAGTAAATATCTTAGTAACACAAGACCACAACAAATAATGTGAGCTAAAAGTTTGGACGTGGAGACAGACCATAACTCAATGGACTCCACCCTGTAGACTTTAAAATCCCCAAGTGGGAATAAGTGGCCTATTCCACTCCTTGGTAGGCCCCGCCCCCCAGCAGCACACCTCCATCTGACGTAGCTTACTGCAGGTCTTGGTTTGCTGTTGTGGTATCATTTGTTTTTGGCACACCAAATCTTTATCAACTCAATATTTGCATGATGGTCCATTATGAGACAGGGGAGGGTCTGGTTGCCTAGCGACAGCCAGGGGAGATAGCTGGGCCTGAAACGCTGACAGCCAATCACCAGCCTCCAGCTTATCGATGTGATTTGAAGACTAATTGGGGACATTTTAGTAAAATGTCCGAAAAATGATCCTCGACAACATGAACAAAAATTAAATTTAGAAATACGACTGCTTCTACTTTGATCGACAGGAACAGTAAAGTGCACAAAACAGAATATAAGAAATGTTTAGCTTGCTGTCCGTATCTTCTAAGCCTTGACAAGGTCAAAGGGAGAAATCTAAGCCTCAATCCCAGATAGCCTTCAGAGGCAGCATCACACAACACACACACGGACGTATAGTCTGTTGCTTCACGGTGAAACAGTCGTACAGTCGGCTCCTTCACGGTGAAGCAGTCGTTCAGGCTGCTGCTTCACCTGCTGCTTTCACGGTGAAAACAGTCGTACGGTCGGCTCCTTCACGGTGAAACAGTCGTTCAGGCTGCTGCTTCACCTGCTGCTTTCACGGTGAAAACAGTCGTACGGTCGGCTCCTTCACGGTGAAACAGTCGTTCAGGCTGCTGCTTCACCTGCTGCTTTCACGGTGAAACAGTCGTGCAGACTCAAGGTGAAACAGTCTTACAACTAGGCTGCTTCACGGTGAGTCGTTCAGCCTGCTTCCCTTTCTCCACCACTGTCACATCCCGCTCAGATGAAGTA
>NC_140272.1:8935141-8962641 GCF_964030765.1 Micromesistius poutassou
CCATTTACCGTTTTACACTATGTATCTACAGTGTATCTCCAGGGTTTAGCAGGACAACATTTGGACTGTTCCGCTTTATCAGGTGAAAAAAGGAAAAAGGAGGAGAGTGGTTTGCGGTTTGAAAACTGGCTCAGTTCCACCGCATGCCGTTTCCTGGAAATGACCAAGGTGGTACGATAAACACCTAGCCTGGACCGCTGAGAGGGCGATGAGGGGAGAGCCACGAAGTGGGACATGAGGTCACTGTGGGGACACCTCTCCTCATTCGACCATGATCATCAGCACATCCACACACAACACACACACACACACACACACACACACACCTCTAGCACCGCAGAGAACCGGGAACTTTAAGGACATGTCGACGGATGGCACAAAATAATCCTCATCTTAGATTAAATTAGAGAAATAGTTTGGCGGATGAAAATAATGTACGGTGGTTTTTGAATTAAAATAATCTGAATCCTTGTGAACGTAAGGCAACACGGTCAAGCAGAACCCGAGCGTCGGATAACAAGGAGACAGCTCCCCGTTCTCCGTCACTCACATCAAGCGGGAGAGGGAGCTGATCCGGAACGAGGAGGAGGGCTAAATATACTCCTCAGAGCGTCATCTGAAGTGTGCAGCTCGCTGCTCACCTCGGGGTGCACCTTCACACCCCACAGTTACATATAGCAGCGCACGCAGGGAAAACAATTAAAAAGAGGCATAAAGTAAGTTGACACGCCTCTTTCGCTCCGCTCCCCACTCCCTTCACAGTGCATCTCCACATTGTCTCATTGCTGTTGGCCCCCTGCCACTCAGAGCCGTCCTCAGCTCTGCTACACTCACACCTAATCATTTGCGATGAATCCATTAACACATCGCGGAGCGGGAGTGGGAGCGCAACGGCGTTATGAAGCGCGTTTGGGGAGAATTTTGAGGCAGGAAACCTTCAAGTTCTGACGATTTGAAATTCCATTTTTTTTCCTTTTGACAATGAAATCTCAAATGTTTGGTTGGGTCGTGGAAAATTGCTTGTAAAAAGACAAATGTATACATTCTTTCCTGATAATAGGATGTATATCCTGTTAAAAGCTCCCCTCATACAACTCAAAAGCCCTCAAGTGTTATGGTGAGATGATAGCACTCTCTAATTTCCACTTCTTTGTCCTCCAAAATCAGAGGTTAGTGAATCAAGATGTATGAGTAGCACTGTGATGCTGGGTGCTCTCTAATACAAACACCCAGTGAGGGGGCCTCAAGGTCTGGAGCGCAGGCTGAACCCGGGTATAAAGTGCATCACGTACCATGATATGAGTCTGCATCAGAAATAGTACTTTGGAGTGGTTGGGCTCTCAACACAAATTGAAGATGATATTTTGAGGCCAAAACAGTGATTTAAAATATATATTAATTTAGTGTGGCTTGAAGAGACAGGTGGACAAAGCAGGCTACTTGATATAATACCGGCCATGTGAGTCCTTAACAGATGGCAGGGCTAGTCAAGGACTTCTTGAAAGGTGTGGAAATATTATCATGGCCGTAAGAGCATCAAATCGATTTATTTTTCCCACAGTGAGTCGATTTGATCTTGCATTAGACACGCACCCGGAGACACAATCACGGAGAGTAGTCATATAATGCATCACCTCTTACACCTCCCATGGACAGCTCAATCGGTTGATCCTGTTCATTTAATCATGGGAACCCATGACAATGTGCACACACACACACACACACACACACACACACACACCTGTGGATGTAACTGATGCCAGGACAAGGTTAAGTGAGAGGAGCCTCTCTTTGTCCTCCTGTCCTCCTGTCTCTCTGAGTTGATTACATTGATTTTGTTGTGTGTGTATTTGTGTATTTGGTTGATGTGTTTATCGTAATAATAAATCTTTCTATGTATGTATGTATTTAAGTATATGTATGAATGCCTTTACATTATTTTTATTAATTAGGATAATAAATAGTAATTATAATACAAAATATATTTTTGCATTATATGTGTGTTATATAATTCTATACATATTTAAATGTAAATTGTTCCGAATTTATCCAGAAGAAAACTAATGATATGCTATTAACTGTGAAAGGGGACGAAAAGGCCCTTTAATAATCAGACAGTTTCACTTCTTTACACTTTGTACATGGGCAGCCTGCTAAAACCACTTGATTGCCCTTGGCTAATGGAATTGCTTTTTGCTCACAAGTGAAACCACTGGACAACATATCATCAGTTTCCATCTCCATTCAGCCACTCAAGGCTTTTTCCAGAGGGCTGAGAGCTCGCTGGTGAGGCTCTGAAAGGGAATTGGCCGGGCGCGTCCAACACAAATGAGCTTCTGTGGCCTCCCGATGGCGGGCCTGGACACAGCGGAACATACCGGCACACGGAAACAGGACCAAACAGGTTGTGGTGTGCAGCTGGCTGAGGACAGTGTTGTAGTTATCAAGTATGTTGTAAGTGTACAGCAGAGGGAGGTGGAGTGGTGATGTGGTTCTCAGGCTCTGCTGAGCTAGAACATGGTCAACATAGCAGAGTTCTGGGTGGTTGCTATAGGGTGTTTTCGGTTGCTTCTGTGGTGTTTTAGGTCCATTGCTATGCTATTCTAGGTGGTTGCCAGGGTGTAAACACCATTGCTTTAAAAAAATTCAATGAGCGATCAATGTGAGGAGTTAATTTCATGTACAATACGTCCGTGGGGAGTAATGACGCCCCACAGAGATCATCAATTCTGAACCATTCTAAAACATCGACAAACCTCCCTTGTGTGTAAGTGTGAGTTTACCTGTTTAAAAGTAGGGGTGGACGATCATTTTTCTGGAAATTAGCCACTTTATAATTGATAATTTATACTATTTATACTGTCTATTTTGTTTGCCCTATTTGTTGTTATTTGTTGTTGTTTGTTCTGTTTGTCTTGTCTTCTCCTTACTTTAGCATTTCGTTCAGCATTTTCCCTTAGCTACTACTTTTCTACTTTTGTTTGAATTAGTACCTTGTATTTTTATTGTATTGTATATTATTTATTATTATCCTGTTTTTCTACTGCTGCTGGGCTATTGCAATAAACTAATTTCACCTACGGGGGATTAATAGTTATATCGTATCGTATCGTAATTCAAAGTCAAGTACTTCTTCTACTGTCCTAACCTTCCCAGCGCAGTGCTCTGTAGCTCACGGAGGAGACATACAAGCTGCAGTGGGAGAGGACCAGAGCACGATGGATACTTGCAATTCATGCTCAGCTAGGGCTCCGAGAGGAGGCAAAGGTCTACTAGTTGGGACCAAGGAGGCAAAAATACCCCAAAACTCTGATGGAATACACGGCCCGAATCTCAACGAGTACTCATGCACTTGTCTTGTAGGCACCAAGGTGGGCCAAAAAACCTGCCTTCTATACCGTCTGCGTGCGGGACAGCCACCAGACCTCCACTGGCGATACCGTTGTTAACCAGCCATCACTGTTGTAGAGTTGGTGGGATACACTTCTAAACAGCAGTTTGAATGTTGTATCAATTGGAAACGTTTGACGTATCCAGTTCGACTGCGTTTTTTGTCAGGCTATTGTTAAGCAGTACTTTCTAATCTGCCTATTGTGTAGAGATATTGGACCAAACAATGGCTCTATAGAGAGGAGTTTCTGCCTGACCGTCTCCTCAGCATGGACATTGCTACAACTACGTGAACTGCTTGTCGTAGGGTCAATGTGTCTTGGATCCAATTGAGGTTCAACCAGGCGTAAAACTTGCTTTGAGATTTAAATTACAAAAACTGCAGCACTGACAAACAAGAATGATGACTGAAACTAACATAAAACAAATAGACTGACTCTTGACCTTGTCAACTATGACTTAACTATCAACTAGGCCTGGGCAATATGACTGAAAGACATATCACAATATAACTTGATCATATTGATCGATATCGATAACTATTGATAATTTTAATGACCTGAAAAGACTTGGAATTACCATGCTGGATTTAAACACTTAATACGACCTTCCACTGTTCTTCATTGATAAATACTCCAATGTCGATACAATGAAAAACACTCCGATATTGTAGATAAGTATGAAACCGTGTTTATGTAACAAACCCAGCTGCTAGATTCGGTGGTCCGGTCTCTTATCGACATATATTGATATTGATCAAAAGTCTATCACAATACGATAATTTATTGTTTTATTGCCCAGGCCTACTATCACCTAAACATTAATCCTGCCCAGTGAAGCCATCCATCCAATAGACAAACCCATTCAGTGAGCTCCATCTCTGAGCTATACAATGCTATGATAAGTCGATTAAACCAAAAAAAAAAAAATTCATTCATATACTTCACACACATAGGTATTTTAAGAACACCTTAAAATACCCTTCTTCCTTTAATCCAGTGGCCTACTCCGGCACAATGCGTCGCAGCAATACAGGAAGTGAATGCGGTGCGGACTGGCCCTATAACGCGAGAGAACTGGTAGGGGAATGAATGGAAGTTTGACTAGAAGATGCGTGAGTCTATATTATTAATACATCAAACAGTGCTGTGTGGCTAATTACGCTTGCCTGTCTGCTGAAAGTATCCATATCGTTCCTACCCTATTTCAAATTTGAAATACTTCAAGTATAAATGTTCTGAAAGTTTTGATTCATTCCATCAAAGGTTGGATAGTGAAGCAGCATACAACATTTGAACGATTGTTCTAGCGTATGGAGGAAGAACAATACCAAATAATAATTTTGTAAAATAATTGCTGTCCTTGGATCGTGTGTGTGTGTGTGTGTGTGTGTGTGTGTGTGTGTGTGTGTGTGTGTGTAATACAGCTACAGTGCTAATTTGTCATTCCCCACACATCCATCACTGACTAGAATAACAAACGCTAATCAAAATGACCTGATCAAAAAGCAAAACAAGAACCCACAGGTGATATCACATGAACTCATGTTCACACTCACAGGCAGGAGAACGACAGATGCATTCATTGCTATTGCAGCGGGAGACTAGGATGTAAATGGGCTGTAGAAGTTGAAGACCAGGACACATGCAGGGTGAAGGGACGACTGGGCATCACACAGGAGAAGCGACTTGTTAACGCACGGGCCATGAGTTGGTCCCCCACGTGACGCACTAAAACAAAGAGCGGAGGAGGACGCTGTGTGACCGTACGGTGAGCTCTTTAACGGTGCGCTCCCGGGGGCCCGTAGGTAGGGGCCTGGACAACACTCTGAGGAGCCACCAGTGCCACAGTGCCAGCCTGGAGGCCCCCGCTGCTCCGTGCCTCTCCATTGTTCTGCTCTTGCCTGGCTGCTGCCCGCTGTTACATCAGCGTCTTACGTAACAGCGGCCTGATCAAGAGCGCGTCGGGGGAACATGGAAAGCAACTAGCACTGAGCAGCCCCACTGGCGCTTACTGCTGCTGCTCCACATCCAGAGCCCCACGCAGAAGCCTCCCTCTCCTGCCCGTGATTCATCTCCTTATTCATCGGGACCAGAAGGCCACAGCTCCACCACCAAGGACAAATGATTAGGGTTAGGCATAGGGAGATAAATAAAGACAAGGAGGGGCCCAAGGCCAGGCTGGTGTTATGGTGTAAGATGAACGCCGGACCCCTCGGTGAAGCACCACTCAGAGGGACAGCAGGCTCGCAGCCTTTCACTAGTCTCTCACGGGGCATGGGTGGAAAAAAACACCAATGATAAATGAATCAAGAGCCCAGGAGAAGCCTCCAGGCTGAGAGAGAGAGAGAGAGAGAGAGAGAGAGAGAGGGAGAGGAGAGAGAGAGAGAGAGAGAGAGAGAGAGAGAGAGAGAGAGAGAGAGAGAGGACTGCTGTCACTTGTACACACACACGCACAAGCCATGTCTAACCATAGAAGAGCCATACCTGAGTACGCCCAGTAGGTTTCCTCACTCGCTGCTCTCCGAACTCGTCGCGTGGCGGCGGCCGTGGCCCCTTGAGGCCCCTGAGTGGCCCCTGGAGGCCCCTGTGTGGGCCCCGGGGGCTGGGGCGTGCTTCCTGTCACAGCTGGGAGGAACAGGAACACAGGTCAGCACAGGGTAGAACCATATCAAAGTGAACAGAGCAGCCAGGGGCTGCTGTGTGGCCGCGGGCCCCTGTGTGGCCCCTCCTGACTCTATGTGGGCTCCACATCACATGGGTGAACGAAAACACCAAATAGCTATGACTCAGTTGGTCCAAAATAACTCAGTCAAACACTTCTTCAACACTGAATCTATTATTTGTATTTTATTATACTAGAGACATCAAATGTTTTCTCATCCTTTAGGTTAGCCCAAGACATCTATTAATTGAAATTATAAAGTAATATATAAAATTCACAGAGAAATGTTCAGTGTGTTTCTAGTCATTGTTGTTGTACTTTATTGAGGTATATTCTGTTCGGTTTGACTTTAATGTACAGGCTAATATATAGTTAACAACGAATAATAAACATTAGTTGTGAAGAGCATTCCCTTGAAGGTAAAATGTTAACACACACCAAAGAGTGCAATGACCGGGGAATTTACCTGAATTATAGAATGGAATAACTTAAAAAAAAAAACTAAATAATAAAGCTTATATAATGTATCTACCAACCAAAATACGTAAATCTTTCCCCCTTGGCAGCAGGCGGCAAGAGCTGGGATAAAAAGCAGATAATACGAGGATGATGCCAGCAGCGCTTGAATCATCACATGAACTAGCTGGCGATGAACGAGCTGCCCAGCTAGATAAATCACCCAAACCTCTGGCTGTTCTGGAAAAAAATCAAACCCTTGTTTCAAAAGATCTGCAGGGATGGCATGCTCTTTTGCAGAGCAAAGCAGAAGAGAGGAAAGAGAAAAGAGAGAATATCTTTGGTTGGAGTCTGGTTGGGAGGCGCGTATACACTCTAGATGCCCATGGGCTAGTCTCTGATCACAACCCTGGATGGCTGGCCACTGAGCCAGGGAGTGTGTGAGTGAGTGAGTGAGTGAGTGAGTGAGTGAGTGAGTGAGAGAGAGCGGAAGTGTGCGTGTATGTGTGAGTGCATACGTGCGTGCATGCGTGTGTGCGTGCGTGCGCCGGGGATATTTCTTCCGCCACAGCTCTGATTCTGCAGAGAGCCAGAATGGCTAGCTCTAAACACAACTGACAATGGACAGTGCACATTTCACCCCTACTCAGATTTGCATACCCTCGAAACAATCTCTCTCTCCTCTCTCTATTCCTTCACCATCTCTCGTGTCTCACACATACACACACACAATCACACACAAAGACTCTTGTCTCAGCTTGGACACTCGGTAGCAGCACCTGTATGGCTATCTGCCATATTGAATCAAATCTAATCCTGAATAACCATAAAGAGTTTGTTGCTGGGCATTGTTTGAGATGATCCATTCCACTGTATGTGTTTAACAACATTGCTTTGGATGGAAACATATTTTCTACATTCAAAGGTGAATGAATAAAATACACAATAAAACCATAATAATAACAGTTTTAGTTCTATTTCAATATGGATGTGCATGATTAACTGACTGATTAGTCGACTTAAAGATGCGCTGCTTGCTAGTCGGCACCAGAAATACATTTTTTATTACACATTTTATTACATCGTTTTGCATATTTTTATATTTTCCACTTAAATTATGATCATGTCTTCCCAATAAAATATTTATATAACGGCATAAATTAGGCTTACTAACAGTTTCAGATGATGAGCTTTCAGCTTGGCTTGGCCAGCCATTTCTCCCTTTGACATAAAGCCCCACGTAGCCCCATGTAGCTGACGCTACGAAGGCTGAACTCTTGACTGTTTTCCCAACAATGGGTCCTGATAACGCAGAACTTATCTGATCACTTTCTAGTTAAAATCACGTTCTGAGACAAAGGGAACCTTTCTGACTCGCTGTTCTGTTCTGTTTGTGCCATATGCCCGAGAGGAAGCTACTACACCTGGTTCCACCAGGTGAACAGGAAGCTACTGCAGTGGAACATGGTTCCACCAGGTGAACAGGAAGCTACTGCAGTGGAACATGGTTCCACCAGGTGAACAGGAAGCTACTGCAGTGGAACATGGTTCCACCAGGTGAACAGGAAGCTACTGCAGTGGAACAGAAAGCTACTGCAGTGGAACAGGGTTCCACCAGGTGATCCCACAGGAAGCTACTGGAGTGAGAACCCGGTTCCACCAGGTGATCAGGAAGTCACAGTGACAGAAGATCTGAAGGAAGCAGCAGATCTGTACTTTAGAGCACATGAGGTACGAGCAACCCTAACATACAGGTGTTAAGAGCTGTTCACACAATCAAATGTTTTCCTCCCATCTAATTGTGTACCCCATGTGGGATAAAACATCAATGGCTGGACAATCAACCTTAGTCAAAAGCTGGGCATTGTGATAATGTCCTTCCCACCTCACTGCTCACATAGCCTACAGCCATTGAGCCTTTGAAGGGTAATTCAGTGGTTGATCACCAGGATGCGATTGAATCCAGGAAAGACCATGACAATTCATGATAGACCTGGTCTTGTTAACACAGCCTTTCCAGTTGCAGCCTCTCCCCCCAATATTCGAGCATTCGAGCATTTCACTGCACTGTAATCCGGATTTATAGCTGGGAGATTTTCCAAGGTGATGAATTTGCGCCTTCTCATGTGACTGATCGCCCTATCCTACCCTGCTCCAAGGCATCCCGACCTGCAGAGCACCATGCCTAATTTCTTCCAAATGTAGCCTTCCCTGCACACGTCCTAGCATCCTGGCCTCCAAACCTCCAGGGCTAGCCCATAACACCAGAGTTTGGTCAACTCAACTCTTTCCAAAGCTGGACAAAGACAGACCACAAGCAAACCAAGGAGCAGGAGGGGATCTGCGGTTCTGACACACCCATTCAAAGGGAATTGGAAGAGGATCTGCAAAGTAGCAGGACGAGAAAAGAGAAAAACACAGAGGCAGGGAAGAAACCACAAGCATGTCCAGGAACACAAAGGCCTCATTAGATGAAGAGTCCAGTGGGTTCTGCATTGAGCCCTTTTACAATTCTAAATCAAAAGAAGGGTAGATAAAGTAAGCAATCTTTCAGCACTGGAACTCTGGAGATTGTTTGGAGATTAATATTTATTTGACCTAAGTTTGGCCTCTTAGATTGCAACATACTACGTTTTGACAGATTTTGAAATATTTCCTTTTTTAGACCAGTCGACATTTACAAAACCTATGGTTACACGTTGGGAAAATATGACGCAAAGAACGTTGATTCCAATCATTTACTTCTCATCTGGGATTCCTAGCACCGCTGTTCATAACTTTAGTTACAACTATTCAGTTTAATTCAGTAGAGTCAAATTTCCTCTTTCATTTGAATAACAAGTAATGTAAAAGCAAAATGTGTTTGAGCCTAAAGAGACACTGACATTTAAAAGCCGACAAGATTTTTCTTGTTGGTGCCCTGCAATATTTATCAGTTTATCATGAAACATGCACTCCTGGCCACGATTATCACTAGGCTGCAGCTAACTAGGATATAACATGTGAATGTTCATGAGTATCTAGGCTGCAGCTAATCAGGATAAAATGTGAAATGTGTCCGGTATAAAAAAGCATGTGGCCAAGAAACAAACACAGCTAGCGAACAGTCCAGTTTCAGCTCTCGTAATGCCCACGTGTTTCGGTGGGTACCTAAAAAGTCAAGGTTCCATACCCAGCCCCGACATTATTATTCATTTCATATGCTGACCATGTCTGCTCTATTCTCTGTCACTTTCAATAAGGAGACAAGGTGAACTGCTCCCTAATGGATTTCAGGAGAACATTTTCTTTTCTGGTCAACCCTAGCTTTAAAGGTCTAAGATAAGCAAACTGTTAACGCTTTGTTCCAATGACAACCCCCCCGTATATCTGAAATAAAAACACACACACACACACACACACAATGCATTTTAATTCCTGGGGACGTAAGCACCGCTCATGTCTGGGAATGCCAATTCAAGGCAACTCTATGGCTTTTCTATGAATTACATTATTGATTCCCGATAGCACTCTGAACAGAAGATGTGATTATGCACGGACCTGCCCTAACCCCTCGTCCACGCCATCTTCCTCTCATCCCTCTTTTCCTCTCCTGACATTTTTTTTTCCCTCGCTTTGCTTTTGTCAATTTGTCTTTCTCCTTTCCTGCCTTCAATAAGCCCCCTTCCCCTCCTCCCCCCCCCAAAAACAAGACATGCACACACACACACACACACACACGTACATTCAAACACAAACACAAACACACACACACACACACACCGCCTCCGCCGAGAATGTGTCCTTCATCCTGACATGAGCCGCTGCAGCTTTCCCAAATTGCTTTGCCTGTTCCCCCCCCCCCCCCACCATAGCCCACCCTCTTTACCCTCTACAGCCATACCCTCCTCCATGTACCGGGTCCTATAGCCGCTCTACCCTCCTCCATGTACCGGGTAGGGGTCTAACGGGAAGAATTTAGCATGACGCAAATGCCCACCTGAACACACACACACACACAGACACACACACACACACACACACACACACACACACACACACACACACACACACGCACACACACACATGCACACAGACACATGCACACAGACACACACACACACACACACACACACACAGAGACAAAGCCTAGGAGGCTTGTTCAGTTCACATCACTGACAAAAAAGGAACAATTTGTAGACATCTAAAAAGTCAACAAAGAAAGGAAGAAGGAGCTGATTATAAACCGAGCAGAGGGAGAGGAGGAGGGGGGGGAGCAGGTATGACAGATAAGGGCAGAAAAAGGGAAGTGGAGGCTCTCTCCTGAGATGGTGCCGAGAACAAGGCCGGCTCCAGTAGAGTGGGTGACGGGGGATAGAAGCAGCGAGCAGGGGGAGGGAGCGGAGTGGGGGGGGGGGGGGATAAGCGAGAGCGAGGAGGAAAGGAATTAAGTGTTGCTGATAAAATGACACTCCTCTCCTATAGGAACAGATAGCGGGTCAGCAGACTGACGGCCCACTGAATGACTGCCGAGGGAGGGAGAGGGGGGCACCGAGGGAGTCAGGGTACACTATTAGCACCCGACAAGGAGATATAATCAGGCTGCTTTGTCTCTACAGAAAATGCCCTTGGTACAAACAACTGGAAATTCACAGTACATGTGTTCCTCGCTTCTTCTCATCATGGGTTTGGGTAAAAGTCCACCCATTTAAAGTAGGCCTATTTATTAGGGATGCACCGAAATGAAAATTCTTGGCCGAAACCGAAAACCGAAAATGAGGAAACCAAGGCCGAAAACCGAAAACCAAAACACCGAAATAAATTATTATGCCAATTATTAGTATCCATACCATTGCATTTATAGCTATGACTGTGTACTAACCTCACTAAAATCAAGGCATTGCAATTCAAAGAATAAATCAATTACAATTATTAAAAGTATAAAAATATTTATTTAGCACTGAAAAAACAACAACACCGTTTTCCGTTTTGCACTTTGCAGACGGTCCCTAAGCTCGCGGATGATAGCCGACAGCTCATAGAAGCTGTCGGCACTTTGCGGACGGTCCCTAAACTCGCGGCTGATAGCCGACAGCTCATAGAAGCTGTCTCATAGCGAGCCATCGCTAAAGACGGCTTGTTTGGATGAAAACAAGGTTGTAGCTGGTTCTCTAGATTACTACATTTAGTCTTTTTCAGATATATGGAAATATGCCCACACCGCAGACATGTTGGCGCATGTTATCCAGACAAGCGTGTGCTGGCCGCGGTTTTTGTTTGCGTCATCAGAATTTCCTGTTTCGGCCGTGTTGTTTCGGTGATAAAAGTGTTTGGGCCGAAAGCCGAAAATGCGCTTTTGGGCCATTTTCGGCCGAAAATTTTCGGTGGCCGAAATTTCGGTGCATCCTTACTATTTATTAATAGCCGCTTATATTAAATGAGCTATTAATTAAACTATTGCCGTTTAAAATGGCTACAAACTACAACACTACAAAGCAAAGCAGGCAGTGAAGGAGCTCTATATATTCTGCATTCCCACACAAACCCCGTCTGGGGAATGATTCCAGCCCAGGAAGTCAGCCTCCAAACGGAGGAAACATCCCCACCCTCCCCTCCTCCTCAGACGGTCCGGGGCTCTCTAACAGCCAGCCTCTCCCCCAGGCTCTGTCACCACTCATCTGCATCACCAGGCAGCAAAACACTGAGCACTGGGCGGGAGGAACACGGAGGAGCACAGACAACCAGCTATGACTAAGAGAAGCGGGCCAAGATGCACATGAGGACAGTGGGGCCGCCACCCTGGCTGTCTTCCCCCGCCTCACCCCCCACCCCTGCCCCTCCCCCCCGTTAAGACCACCTCTGTGGGCAAGGTGTGAGATCAAAACAAGGAGGTGGTTGTGCAGATCATGATCCCATTGGACAGAATAGAAGACAAATACTGGCAATCGCTTTGACACATTGTGTAACAGTTTTGAGTGAGGAACGTATTTGAGATCTATAGCAAAAAAAACACACACACACACACACACACCAGCCTTCCTACGGGTTGTGTCGAGCTGCTAAACCCGACGTTCAATGACACCGGCGTTCCTAAGGACGAAGCAGACATTCAGGGGGAATAAAAGAATAAGGAATAAGGAGAAAAACAGATTGCTTCTGGTCATCCGTCAGCCGGATGGGGGAGGGGTATTTAAGGGAGCTGGGAGACTTGATTAAAATGCACACTCCATCGCACTGTTCTCCCCCCCCCACCCCCGCCTTTCCCCTGTTGAGCACTCTGCTCTGGGTTTCAATGGTATGGGTACTGGAGTAGTACACAGACACACACACATGGGAACACACAAACACACACACACACACACATACTAAAGCACACACAACGTAAAGGAAGCCATCCATCCTGCCAAACTAGAGTCTGAGAATAAATGTGGGCGTGCAAACACACACAAATTCACCCAAAATACGACACAGACCAAAACATTGTGTGACACGCGGGGTTAGCAAATTTAGCCCTCACTCAAGTGATTCACTTCATTAGCATTCTTTACATCTCCCTCCAATAGCTCTTACTGCTGAAGGACAAGCAACACACACACACACACACACACACACACACACACACACACACACACACACACACACACACACACACACACACACACACACACACATCTACAACATGAGAGAAACAAACACGCCAACACATAGTGAAGTTGCTCCTAAATACAAAACGCTGTTGTTTGGTAAAATCACTGTGGTATATGGCTGTGAGGGGGTGTGTGTATATGTTTGGGTGTGTGTGTAAGTTTGTATGTGTGTGTGTGTGTGTGTGTGTGTGTGTGTGTGTGTGTGTGTGTGTTCATGTGCGTGTGTGTGCGCATGCATGCATGTGTGTGTGTGTGGGGGAGGATCTGCTTGGCAGCGGTCTGGCCGGCAGGGTCAAACGGAGGGGAGACAAACGGCGGTGTGCGAGTGTTTGGGCAGTGAGAGCACGGGGCTAGCAGGTGCGGATCAGAGCAGATTCATGTCCCCTCCTGCACAGGCCATCAGGCACCAGCGCACACCAGCCTGCCCACCCCCCCCCCCCCCCACCCCAAACCACCAAGGGCAGAGGGAGGGCTGTGGAAGGAATACAGACCGAGAGACGGGGGAGGGGGGGGGGGGAGACAGACATAAAGCTGGCGCCCATTGTGCACCAAACAGACACTTTCCATCCCCCCCCCCCTGCCCGCCCCTCCATCGATTGAATATAGACACTGGCAAGCTGCTGCTGCAGTAGAGAAGGACACTGGATATGTCAACACCTCCACCACCCACTCCCCATCCATCATACTCCCAACCCCCCCGCCCCCCCCTCTCTTTCCCCTTCAACACACCGCCCGTGGCCCCGGGCCCGGGCCAAGCAGGCGGGCCAGTGGGCTAATTAATAGCCACTCTGCTCCTGGACAAGGTCACGTCACCGGGCTAAACAAAACGCCACAGAGGGAGAGCAGGGAGGGGCGGCGCTAATGCACTCCTCATAGTCCCGGCCAGGGGGCTGGCAGCCCGACACCGGGGGGACGTTCCTGCCCCACTGATCCATAGCCAGATGGGCCCTGCGTCCTGTCAGTGCGTTGTACCAGTGCACTGTACCAGTGCGCTGTACCAGTGAGTTGTACCAGTGCACTGTACCAGTGCGCTGTACCAGTGAATTGTACCAGTGCACTGTACCAGTGAGTTGTACTAGTGAACTGTACCAGTGAGCTGTACCAGTGAGTTGTACCAGTGCACTGTACCAGTGAGTTGTACTAGTGAACTGTACCAGTGAGCTGTACCAGTGAGTTGTACTAGTGAACTGTACCAGTGAACTGTACCAGTGAGCTGTACCAGTGAGTTGTACCAGTGCACTGTACCAGTGAGTTGTACCAGTGAACTGTAACATTGAGCTGTACCAGTGCGTTGTACCAGTGAGCTGTACCAGTGCGTTGAACCAGTGAGCTTTACCAGTGTGTTGTACCAGTATGTTGTACCAGTGCACTTTACCAGTGCGTTGTACCAGTGAGCTGCACCAGTGCATTGTACCAGCACTGCCCAGTCTCAGGGATCCTGGGAATTGCTTGTTGTGCATCTGGACATGTCTATTCTGTATACAGAACAGCTATGTACTTTATACTTAATATTTTACTATAGAAATATTACTAGAGAAATAGTAGTACATAGTCGCCAGTTTAGTATCTAAGAGCACAGTAATGAAATTAGTTGATACATGAACATCAGGAACTTATGGAGTAGAGAATGATTAGGGATTAGACAATACGTCAATTCCTCCTCTTTGTCCCTCTAAGCAGGCTTGAAGGTCAGTGTGTAGGAAACAATCTATAACAGAGGCCGCTTTACACAATCACTTAGGAGACAAAAACGCTCTCTCTCGCACGCGCTCTGCCTTTCTCACTCTGACTGCATGCATGCAATGGCCTATTTCTGCTAATAACTCATGGTACTTTAATGTGACATTTCAATATTCACAGATACATCCTCGTCCTGCAGGCTTTCCATTGTGCTGTCAGAGCGAGCAGCAAAATGTCAATGCGTTTAGTGCACTGATACGCTGAGGGGGTCCGGGGTGTGGAGACTCATCCAACAGCCCGCGTAACACTGTCCTGCTTTTACCGCTCTACCGTGAACGATTGGAAGAAAGAGGCATTGTGTGACGCATGTAGGTGCTGCTGTCCCTGTGTGACACCTGTTCCCACCAGAGAGAGCCTCTCAGCCTCTCAGCCATTCAGGGTCGTAAGCAGCAGGAATCAACCTGCAGCGTGTAAGTCCTCAAAGCTGTAATGTGCAAAGGTTCTTAAAGCCCGGGCATTTGGGGCATATGAAAGCCTACTAGAGGAAGTTGATGATGTTTTTTTACCGGGTCCCATGTTGAAACTGATGCCTTAACTAGGCTGGCACCCAGCCGCTCAGTGGACTCCCAGTCACACTGTTCAGTAGCTTAGTGAGCACGGTGAAGCAGAGCATCGTGGTGCGTTTCAGCACCGGATGCTGTTTTGATTATTGGAGGCCAAAACGGAGACTCCAGTGGAAGGGTGTCTTTCACATCGGGCTGGGGCCCAACGTCAGGTGGAAAGGGCCACTTCACACCACATTCACACCCACAAGGCGGTGACAAGGAGATAAGCAGCCTGTGAAGGACCCAGTGTTGTGCTCAAGGACACCTCAGAAGCTGGCCAGAAGGGGCTCAAAACAAACCCACAACCCCTCCGCTTGCCAGGCTGGGGCTTTTACCTTGCTGTTCCCTGATGGAGGCTGCGTCAGACGGGGTGTACCGGAGGCTGCACAGTGGGAGGGCCGGGTGCTCCCTATGCAGATATGTATATCTGGGGGAGGCCTGCCTGACTTAAGGAAGCTTAGAATTCACACTTGTGGTATTTTCACATTTTACTTGGCATGTAGGTGAAGTGGAGGCTCCTGTGCAGATTCCAGGCCAGCTTCCAGGAGTGGAAGGAGCTGAAGCATGCGCTCCTCCAGCCGCTGACAGCCCGGGTCAGCTAATGATAATGGCTGCCACTTTCAGAGAGCACAGACTCACAGGAGCGGAGGGGAGGGAAGATGGAGAGAACCAGAGCAACACACCGAGAGCACGACGCGATTCAATGGAGCCAGCAGCAAAGAGGCTGACTGAGGAACTAACGACGGAACACATTATCGGACACCGGAAACCCATATATGGGCTCGCTTTAGCTTAAGCAGCCGGATCAATGAGCTAAAACGGAATGTGTTAAGGATATAGACTGAGCCACCGGACACAGCATTAGGCCCTGATGGGGAGTGAGCGAGTAAGACTTAGGGGCCATAAAGACAGACAGACAGCGAGGTGTCCCTGCATGGTGGGCTCTTCTGGGTGAAGATGGCGGTCCCCAGCACCAACATACACATCCCATTACCTCGTCCTCGCATCATCTCAAATGGCAAATGGATTAGCACCTATGAAGCTGAGATTTTCTTCCGCGAGGCAATTATCTCCAGTTTAATTTCAGGGAAGGGCTGAATATGGAAGACGGAATTAAACCGCTTAGTCTGGCTTAACAAAGGAAATGTCAGCAGCGGGGGACAGGCGAGATGTACCATTATAACAGTCAGAAAGGATAAGAGTAACACCCACTCAAACTCATAGGAACAACATACTTAATAACCATGATTTGAGTCAAAAGGCGACTAGTGCCCAATTACACCTCAAAACCGAATAAAGCAAAGAAATGAGGAGATCAATCTCAAGATTGGAGCAGATATAAATGAGGGAAAATTTTAAATATAACCGCAACAAAGAACACTGAAGAGAACACGGAACAATACAAAACAAAGCTTTGACTCTGAGTGCAAAGAAAATCAAATGCATACGCAAGGCCGTTGCTCAGACTAGGAGATAAGGAGGCTAAGCAGATGAGTGATGGAGGATCGATAGCCTCCCAGCCCACTCCTCTCCCCCCCTGCAGACCACAGTTAGCCTGGGAGGTCAGGCCTGATTCAATACCAACCCTATACTACCGATAGGCCTGATGAGGCCCGGCAGGAACAGAAGCTCACCTTAACCCTTCATTTACATGGACCGCACTGAATAGTCACTCCTGGCATCCACACAGCCAGCCTTAAATACGCACCAGGCTGGCTTCACCCACACACACTGTGTGCCTGTGCTACGCCCGCTACGTCCAACGCAACCCGGGGTGGAGGAGAATAACCAGGAAGTTATTAACCAGGAACAGAAAAACTAAAAGCAACGAAGGATTGATCAGAAGGTGAACCACGACTGCAGTACCCGGACAGTCCACCGGACCCCCCAGATGAAGACACCCCAGTGGTCTGCTGCCGCCTGCCCCCCCTCCAGATGAAGCGCTCCAGCGCTCTGCTCCACCCACCCGCCCCCCTGACCCCCAAGATGAAGACGCCCCAGATGAAGATGCCCCAATAGGCTGCTGCCCCCCGCCCCCCCGGCACCCCAGAATAAGCCCCCCAGCACTCTGCTGCCGCCGCCCCCCCCCCCCCCCCCCAGATGAAGTGCCCCAGCGCTCTGCCCCACCTGCCTGGCGCCGTGACACTGGAGGAGGTGCATCTGAAATCACCATGGTAATAACCCAAGGTAGGTCTTTTGGCTGGCGACGAGGGCTGAGGGGATAATCTCTCAGCAGAGATGATGCACTTGAGTGCTGGACAGCAAGAAATTCCATTAACACCTCCTCTGGGGTCTTTCCTCCTCCTCCTCCTCCTCCTGCTCTTCCTCCTCCTCCTCCTCCTCCTCCTCATGCACACACACACACACACACACACACACAGATACACACGTGAGAAAGAGCAGGCTTTGATGGCGACTCGGCAGCAGCGAGCGGCTAATGGCAGAGCCAAGCCTCCGCAGCTGAAGACGTCTGCTAGCAGCAAGGCTTGTGAGGCTAACATGTTGCAGAGAAGCTGCCCGGGGTTTGTGTGAGCGAGAGATGGACCAAATGACAGCTTGCCTTCTTCCTTGCATCTGTGCACTGTGCAAGTGACAAGGCTTTAGATATGACTTAGAGAGCTTGTGCAAAATAGGAGCGGAAGCATTGATTGAGATATGAAAATATGCCACAGAAGAATACTCTGTTTCAAATACTGTTTCAAGAAACTGTGCTTTAAAAGGAGAGATGCCTGGACTCATACAAAACCATAATACACAGATAATAACGGATATGATGTAGCATCTGTCAATTTTCTATGTCCCTAATTCTCATATTTTGATGATGTGTACTACTTTTTACAAGCTCAGACAAGACAATGAAAGGGAGCTGAAGAGAGAGATAGAGAGAGATAGAGAGAGATAGAGAGCAGAGATCAGAGCGAGCCGTCACCGGGTAATGGACCGGGGCTGTTGACAGAGCTCTCCTCTGAGCATTAACATCTAACCTATTAACTGGGAACCACCGGTGTGTGTGTGTGTGTGTGTGTGTTTGTGTGTGTGTGTGTGTGTGTGTGTGTGTTTGTATGTGTGTATGCATGTGTGTGTGTCAGCATTAACATCTAACCTATTAACTGGGAACCACCGGTGTGTGTGTGTGTGTGTGTGTGTGTGTGTGTGTGTGTGTGTGTGTGTGTGTGTGTGTGTGTGTGTGTGTGTGTGTGTGTGTGCGTGTGCCTGAGTGTGTGACTCTGATCACACAACAAAGCCCACCGATAGCATTGTGCGTGTTAATTAAGTGCCTGGTTATTAGTGGAGTCCGGAGCTTAAGGTAAGCAACAACCCACAGCGCTGAGGGCCCCAGACTAGCTGCTGGGGTGACGCAGCCTGTGAACGGGAGCACTAATTATTAAGTGTTTCACTGGCTGCTGCTTAGAGAAACACTGCGTATAAGTGCAACCATTTCAAACGTGCTTCATGCTGCCAAGAAATAAGTTTTCGTTTAATAATGATCCATGAAGCAGATGTTTACATTTTTGAAGCATGAAGCAGGACATGTTTGGTATCAAAACTCAAAACTCAAAACTAAATGATATTTAATACCATGTCCATCAATCTGCTTGACTGCTTGATTCATTGTTACAGTCTACATTGAAGTCTTAGTCATTTGCAAGATATGCATCTAGACTTAGAACCAACTCAGGCCCATTCCGGGGGCATTGCACCAACCCCCATGTCCCCCACCCCCTATGTCCCCACTCCCACATGCATTAGACAGCCATGATGGCTCTATTCTGATGGCAGCAATTGATGCAGGGTCATATTTCACCTCCTGCCCTGCCCTGTCTCTCCATCTCCCTCTCTCTCTCTCCCTCTTTCCCTCTCCCATCCCCTCTCTCTCCCTCTCTCTCATCCTCTTTCCCTCTCTCTCTCCCGCTCTCACCCTCTTTCCTTCCCTCTCCCTCTCTCCCTCTCTCCCTCTCTCATACTATCTCTCTCCCGCTCTCATCCTCTTTCCTTCCCTCTCTTCCTCTCTCTCTCATACTCTCTCTCTCTCTCTCCATCTCCCTCCCTCCCTCCCTCCCTCCCTCCCTCTCTCTCCCTCTCTCATACTATCTCCCTGCCTCCCTCCCTCTCCTCTCTGCTCCTCGTCTCCCATCGCAGAGCCCGTTAAGGGGGAGATTACGGGGCCGGGGTGGTCAGGAGGTTGAGGTGAAGAGGGGAGGTTGATGAATTTACGAGCCGAACGCTTTGTCCCTCTTCTCTGTTCCCGTCCCTGACGTAAGGGACGCCATGACAGATGGGACCCCCCTCCACCCCCCCCGACACCTAATGGAGCATTCCCTCCAATAAAAAACGCACATTCAATCTCCACATCCCGCGCCCCGCTCAGCGTATTGACCCGCGTGGTTATTACCTCCTAATGGAGTCGCCAGCATCTCAAAGTTACATTGAGATGGAATCAATGGATGCAAGATGGACGCCTGCCTGTAGAGTAAATGATGTAGGATATTACCGCTTCTGTCTTTCACAATAGGAGGAACAAAGGAACCAGGGGCCGGAGGGCAAAGGAGCACCTGGGAGACATGAATGACATGATGGTGAGGCGTCAGCCGCAGGGCTAGCATGTATTCCCCAGGTGGATGCTTGGATACAAGGCCTTATCGCTGTGTGGTATCACGGTGTGGCGGAGGTCCCCAACATGTAATCACACCTCTGGCAGGACCACGGCCAGCCACCCTCGCCAGCCAATGCAAATAGCCATTAGCAACAACTAGGAGAGCGGAGAAGGTCAATATTAGCCTGAGCAGACTAATGTTAGCAGAACAACGAACGGAGGCGACTTACAGACAAACACACAGAGACACACAAAGACGCACACACACACATACACACCGGGCCCAGGACACCAGACACATACAGACACACACACACACACACAGACACCAGGCCCAGGACACCAGACACACATACACACAGACACTGGGCCCAGGACACGAGACACATCCAATTTGGACACTTTTCCATTGCCGTAACAGATCCTCTTGACTGATCCATATTCCCATATTGTCCACACACATCCACACACAGACACATCAACACACACACACACACACACACACACACACACACACACACACACACACACACACACACACACACACACACACACACACACACACACACACACACACACCTCCTTCCTCACCTGCTTGCTGCTAAGTGGTCCACATAACAGGGCGATTTCAGCACGGCTGACAAAGCTGTAAAGTGGTTAGGTCAACTGTGGAGTGTGTGCGCGTGTGGAGCGTGTGCGAGTGTGGAGCGTGTGCATGTGTGGGGCGTGTGTTTGTGTGTGTCTTTGTGAGGCGGGTGGGGGGGATTTTGGAGGGGGGCTGTAGCTCACACCTCCAGGGGTAGGGGGGCTTTTGTGTTTGTGTCAATTAGGGCAAATATACCACACACTCCACACACACACACACACACACACACACACACACACACACACACACACACACACACACACACACACACAAGTTATGTATGTGTTTCCTTTAACATTGAGTGTCCTGGGAATACTGGAAGAAAGGGGTGCTGGTGAGTGTGTGGGGGGGGGGGGTGATTGACAGAGGAAATGGAAGAAAGGGTCGGAACTATTGGACTCGTTAAGTAAGGAAAAAACAGAGTGAAACACACTCACGGCCCAGGACGGCCGAGATGGAGACACAACAGAGAGAGAGAGAGAGGGAGAGAGAGGGGGAGGAAGAGGGAGAGAGTTGGCGAGCAAGAGATGTAGTGAGATTGCCCTATAAATCAACGTCCTCTCTGCATTTGGCGGCGCTAAATACATGTATGCAAACACTGGTTCCAGGGTGATTGATGAAGTCATCACGCCCGTGTGCAGCGTGCAAACTGAGACACGACTGATGCTCACTGCCACAACAACCACCAAATCTCACGCTGACCCCATTCTGCTTTGGAATGGTGTGGTGCATTTACAAACGCACGCATGCACGCACGCACGTACACACGCACACACACACACACACACACCCACGCACAAAGTTGTTATTGTCAGCTACAAAGCGCACAAATTGGCAGTATGAGTGGTTAAGAGTATATTGCTTCTGGCTAATTAAGAATGATAATAATAATAATAATTAAAGCTGCGAGCAGAATTTCACAGTGCCAAGTATAGGCTAAGCTGACCAGATTTCTGAGACAAAATCTGGGGACATTTTGGGTTCAGTGGTGTAAAAACCTCCAAACATGTAGTGTTTTTGTCATAGAAAACTAAAACGGGGACACTGCCCTTCCCCTGGCGGACGGAATTGGGGGGGGGGGTTTGCAGGCGGACGGGAGATTGTTGACGGGGGGGGGTTTGCGGGTGGACAGGATTGTTGACGGGGGGGGTTTGCGGGTGGGGTCGGATCTTTCAGTCACAGTCAAATCCGGGGACATTTCCGGGGGCAGCAGTAGCCGGGGACAGGTCACTGAAAATGGGGACTGTCCCCGGAAACCAGGGACGTCTGGTCACCCTAGCATAGGCCGACCAATAAACCATCAAACCTAACCCTAACCCTACCGACCAATAAACCATCAAACCTAACCCTAACCCTACCGACCAATGAACCATCAAACCTAACCCTAACCCTAACCATTAAAGAGATAGTTCAGGATTTTGGACATCATTTCCAAGTGAGCCAGTGTGTTATTTATCATTGGAGACCGTTTTCAACACTTTTCATTCAGTCCTTCTAGTTGCAGAAATCGCTGGTGCTAGGCTAGCGCAAGTTGAGGGGAACTGCTAGCCTGCCAATAAAAACTGTTTTACCCACTCCCGAGGCAAACCAATTATAATGCTAGACTATCGATATAAATGTCTGTGTTGATAGAACTAGTGTTAGAAATAAACTTACCCTTGCATCGCATTGCATTTATTTTATAATCCCTGTAGTTGGAAGCAAGCTACGGCAGCGGCGGACTGATATTACCTGGAGTGCGCTTCTCTGTTTACCTTCTGCTGTAGTGAATTGGTTGCTACACCGAAGCAAAGTGAAATTCCGCCGCTGCTGAGAAAGTAGTCCCCCAAAATGTAATGTGATCATTGTGATACAAGGATAGTTTTATTTCTAATATTATTCTATCAACACAGACATTTACATCGATAGTCGGGCATTATAATTGGTTTGCATCGGGTGGGTAAAACTTTTTATTGGCAGGCTAGCAGTTCCCCTCGACTTGAGCTAGCCTAGCACCAGCGATTTCTGCAACAAGAAGGACTGAATGAAAAGTGTTGAAAACGGTCTCCAATGATAAACTCACTTGGAAATGAGACCTGATGTCCAAAATCCTGAACTATCCCTTTAAGACCATAGACTAACCCTAACCCTAACCTAACCCTAACCATAACCTAACCCTAACCATTAAGACCGTGACGCAGACCATAAACCTAACCCTAACCCTAACCTAACCCTAACCATTAAGTATAACCTAACCTAACCTATAACCTAACCCAAAATGGCCAACTTTGACGGCACGCCACAGACACGGCCTTCAACGTACAGACACAAATAGCATGGCGTTCATTCAGCAACATTATTCAAGTGTACTGTCCAGTTTTGAAGTAGATCTGATGAATTCCCTAGGAGTTTGTTCATTCAAATACAAGACCACGGAATTCAAAATGGTCAACTTTGACGGCACGCCACGGACACGCCCTTCAACGTACAGTCACAAAAAGCACAGCGTTCATTCAGCAACATTATTCAACTGTACTGTCCAGTTTGAAGCAGATCTGATAAGTAAAATGGCCAACTTTGACGGCACACCACGGACACACCCTTCAACGTACAATCACAAATAGAACGGCGTTGATTCAGCAACATTTTTGACTGTACTGACCAAATTTGAAGCAGATCCGATAAAACCTGTAGGAGGAGTTAATTAAAATAGAACCCTGAAATGCCAAAAATGGCATCACTATGAAATTCCATTAAAAGTGGCCAACTTTGACGTCACGCCACGGACACTCCCTTCAACATACAGTCACAAATTGCACAGTGTTCATTCAGCACCATTTTTTGACTGTACTGACCAATTTTGAAGCAGATCCGATAAATTCCCTAGGAGGAGTTCATTCAAATGCAAGGCGAAAAAGTGAAAATTACCACAAAATGGCTGCCAAGAGGCTTTTCTGTAGGTCTTGGCACGTTATATGTGCCTACAGAGTTTCATACATATTGGTGAAAAGTGGAGCAGGGGCTGCTTTTTAAAGTTCCTGTAGGGGGCGCTAAAAACATGACAAACATGTTTGTCAGCTACAGGCATGTGAGCTACAGGCACCAGTCTACTCGTGTCCTGTGAATTTCATATTCATAACTATTACGGTCTCTGCAGAGTGGAAGTTTGTTAAAATTTGACGATTTTTAGCCTATGGCTAATCGACTTGCCAGTTGACTTCATTTCACTTGAGAAGTTGAAACTTTGGGCCCCAACGGCCACTAAGTCGGTCCCGCTTAAATCAAACATTGCGTCTATGAACTGTGGCGATTTTAGTGACAGGCCACGCCCATTTCAATGCCACGCCCTATTTGAAAATATGTTGACTTTAACTTGTTCAGAATTTGATTCTGAACAACTTTTGTATTGGAGTCAACATCATAGGAGTCCAACTTGATGTTGATATGAGCAATTAACTATTTTCACGTTTTAAACCATGCCCCTTTTAGAAGTCAATGGCTCATGGGTGCTTTAACATTTATTGTACAGACTAATCTTTATGTCAGAATGAAGATAATGGTCCATAGATGATATGGACTAAAGGATTTTTGTCAAAGTCTAAACTAAACTAAATAAAAAATGGTGGCAAATCTGGAAACCGGAAGTCATAGCTTCTTGAAGCATATTTGTTCAGCATGAGGATATGCATGTGTGAACAAAGTTTCATGAGTGTAGGTCAAACCGGTTACGAGATATGCTTGTGCAAACTTTGCATTTTTTAACAGTTGGTATAGCGCCACCTTTGGGCCAATCAGTGTAATATTTGCTGTCTGTTAATCTTGGGTCAACCTCTACAGGTCTAGTAAGTTTCATAAAAAGCGTGCGAGTGGTTTAGGCTGTGTAAGTCAAACGTGGCGGAATAATAAAAACACTAACGATTACAATCGGTTGCCTCGCACTTTGTGCTTCGCACCTAATAATAACACAGAGAATTACAATAGGTTGCCTCGCACTTTGTGCTTGGCACCTAATAATAATAACACATTAGACGACTTATATAGCGCTTTTCTAAATACTCAAAGCCACTTAAATACTCAAAAACACTTAAATACTCAAAGACGCTTTGATGTTCTGTTCTCCAATACACAACTAGCTCAGGAGAATTCAGTAAGCCCATGTGTGGGCAGGACATTTTGATGATGTTACCTCACCTGAAGCCTTTGACATGAAACTTGTCCGACCTTACATATATATTTCACAGGGATTATATTCTGTATCTGTGATATTGCCGGGATAATCGGACAATGTTTTTAAACTTCTTTTTATTTACATTTTTTACTAGCGAGTAAAAAAAAGGTTACGGCTATGAAGGCAAAAGTTACATTGCCGGAAATTATGCAGTTAGCGGACCAATCACAGCCCTTGCGGCTGCATCGCCTCGATGCAAGGTTACAATTTTTGGGAGGCGTCAGGCACGTCAGGCCCTTGCGGTGGACGCAACGAGGGTCCGCAAGGACGTAACGGGTCTGTAACCCCCTTGCGTTGCGTCAGTGTGGAAGAACCATAAAGAGCCCTTCAGTACACACATCAAATACCTGGAGAGGGAGGCTGGTCTCAGTACACATCAATCAAATACCTGGAGAGGGACGCTGGGCTACACCAATTCTAGGAGTAGAGTAGGGGAGTTTTATCCTGTTGCAGATTGTCATTTGCAAGCCTCCCCTTCATGTTCACATTGGTCAAGCCTCTTAGAAGGCTCTAAAAAAGAGACCTCAAATCGACATGTGTCATTGTGCTGGTGCTGTATGCTCCCTTACACAGGATTGGTCATGCTTGCATCCCAATCAAGAACACTTCCTGATAAGTAAGTGGTTCATGACGCCGTTCCTCAACGTCCCAAAGTTCCAGCCTGGACAGCCTGGCTCTGGGAGAAGAGATGTGCTTGTTGTGGGATGTTTTAGGATCATTCCCTTCTTCAGAGCTGGAAAGGTTACGCATCAGACGCAGTTAGAGAATTCAGGATAATGATGCCCTTAAGGAACTTTGCTCTAAATACTTAATTCATAAGATAAAAACAATTATGATGCAGTGATTAATTAACATTTGTTGAGAAGTCAGATGAGAGAAAAAAAGCCATACAATCAACTCAAAAGCCAAAATACATCTGTGAAATCTATTCCAGATAAGCGTCCCAGACGTGACCCCAGTAGACAAACACTCGCCAACAAGGGAACACAAACAGACGGCTGAGCTGCATGCCACTCTCACATCGGGCTAAATGACATACATGAGAGAGAGAGAGAGAGAGAGAGAGCGAGAGAGAGAGAGAGAGAGAGATTGACAGCTCTAGGCAGTCTGTTTGGCATGCCGCATGTCAGAGAAGAGCCTGGATTGAATGCATCATTTATAGAGTCGATTTCGGAGGGGGGGGGGGGGGGGGGGGGTATGTTGAACTCAGGGTGACACTAAACAAAAGTACAGAGGAAACTACTGGCCCCAGTCTTAAATGGCAAGCTACTGGCCCCAGTCTTAACTGGGAGACTACTGGCCCCAGTCTTAACTGGGAGGCTACTGGCCCCAGTCTTAACTGGGAAGCCACTGGCACAAGAGACCCAAAGACAGGAGGTCAGGAGAGGACATGAAGGGACAGAGACGTCCTAAATGGTGCAGGCAGACACCATAATGACATGAAGAGCAGATCAATATGAAAGGTGCAAGGAGCAGAATCCTTAATAAAATAAATCTGATGACGCTAATTCACAGAACACATATTTAGGGTGATCAAAATATTCTGCAGTTATAGTTCTACAATTGTGATGTGTGTGTGTGTGTGTGTGTGTGTGTGTGTGTGTGTGTGTGTGTGTGTGTGTGTGTGTGTCTGTCAGTCTGTCTGCCTGTGTGTGTGCGTGTGTCGCAGCGGGCGGTGGCGCAGCGGACACTTGTGTGTGTGTTTGTATTTGCATTGATTTGTGCATATATCATATATTCATATATTCATCATATATTGCATAGATTAACAGAAATTTCAGTCAAATTCAAGTCCCAAGTGCAATTCCCATTTCTCAAATATATGAGCAACTTAAGTTCAAAGAGGAAGAGAAGGACATGACACGGCCTGCAATTATAAAACAACACCCCAGGACCCAAATAAACCCATTGAGCACTCCTTAACCAGATCAAGGCTGTGTGCATACGCTTAGGCCAGAGAGCCCTTATTGACATTCCAACTAAGGGCTTTCAAGCTGCAGCAGCCACTTTAGTACTTAGCTAAAACGTGCAAGGTTCTGCCCTTTACTTGATGACACTAACGGTGATAGGTCAACAGCCATGTTGTGAGGGCCGTATGAGAGTCCTGTTTTGTCAACCATAGTGTGGATGTGTGTGTGGATGTTTGTGTGTGGATGATGGCTAGTTTAGGCAGCCTCACCTAGCCTAGTCAGACTGATTGACTGGGGCTGGGTGAGGCTGCACACCTGTTGAACTATCAAGTGTGCAACAGGTTAAACCAGCCATCACACTAAGGGAGAGATCTCCTGCAGGGCAACATTGAGCACCAAGCCATGTATCAATATCCACAAACTTCTACAATAAACTGGATTTTCAACCCCACCACCCTGGTCCTTGCCTGAAGGGGCCTTGTAGAAGTCACCTAGGTGGTGTGTAGCAATGGACCTTGAAACAGAGATTCCCATGCATTGTCTACTGTGTATTTCCATGCTAAGTACCAACAAGAAGTGTGTGTCAATGATAAATGGTAAATAGACTGCATTTATATAGCGCTTTTCTAAGAGGCCACTCAACGTACTTTACAATAATGCCTGGCATTCACCCATTCATGCACACATAATAACATACATACAATATAAAACCAAAAAAACTG